>NW_021822802.1:0-137110 GCF_901001165.1 Salmo trutta | reverse complement strand
AGAGAGTGGACTAAACAGCTATCAGACCTCTTAAACGTGGATAGAGTGTGTTCACAGCTATTATGAGTATCTGGGACTAGACTGGTAGTGACTGGTAGAGGAGGGACTGGTAGAGACTGGTAGTGACTGGACTGGTAGTGACTGGTAGAGGACGGGACTGGTAGTGACTGGTAGAGGACGGGACTGGTAGAGACTGGTAGTGACTGGACTGGTAGTGACTGGTAGAGGACGGGACTGGTAGAGACTGGTAGTGACTGGACTGGTAGTGACTGGTAGAGGACGGGACTGGTAGAGACTGGTAGTGACTGGACTGGTAGGACTGGGGTAGTGACTGGTAGAGGACAAGACTGAGTGGAGAACAGTCAGAGTATAATTTGACGACCTGGGAGGGAGCCAGAAAGCAGAATGAGGAACCTCACGTCTGTCAGCAATCAACCTTTGTGGTGAGAAACTATTAATTTAATACATTAATACACACCCCATATGAACTGTTACTATTATAATTTAATACATTAATACACACCCATATTGAACTGTTACTATTAGAATTTAATACATTAATACACACCCCATATTGAACTGTTACTATTAGAATATATTACATAATACACACCCCATATTGAATGATACTATCAGACCTCAATACATTAATACACACCCCATATTGAACTGTTACTATCAGACCTCAATACATTAATACACACCCCATATTGAACTGTTACTGTCAGACCTCAATACATTAATACACACCCCATATTGAGCTGTTACTATCAGACCTCAATACATTAATACACACCCCATATTGAACTGTTACTATTAGAATATATTACATTAATACACACCCCATATTGAACTGTTACTATTAGACCTCAATACGTGAATACACACCCCATATTGAACTGTTACTATCAGACCTCAATACATTAATACACACCCTATATTGAACTGTTACTGTCAGACCTCAATACATTAATACACACCCCATATTGAACTGTTACTATCAGACCTCAATACATTAATACACACCCCATATTGAACTGTTGCTATTAGACCTCAATACATTAATACACACCCCATATTGAACTGTTACTATCAGACCTCAATACATTAATACACACCCCATATTGAACTGTTACTATCAGACCTCAATACATTAATACACACCCCATACTGAACTGTACTATCAGACCTCAATACATTAATACACACCCCATATTGAACTGTTACTATCAGACCTCAATACATTAATACACACCCATATTGAACTGTTACTGTCAGACCTCAATACATTAATACACACCCCATATTGAGCTGTTACTATCAGACCTCAATACATTAATACACACCCCATATTGAACTGTTACTATTAGACCTCAATACATTAATACACACCCCATATTGAACTGTTACTATCAGACCTCAATACATTAATACACACCCCATATTGAACTGTTACTGTCAGACCTCAATACATTAATACACACCCCATATTGAACTGTTACTATCAGACCTCAATACATTAATACACACCCCATATTGAACTGTTACTATTAGACCTCAATACATTAATACACACCCCATATTAAACTGTTATTATTAGACCTCAATACATTAATACACACCCCATATTGAACTGTTACTATCAGACCTCAATACATTAATACACACCCTATATTGAACTGTTACTGTCAGACCTCAATACATTAATACACACCCCATATTGAACTGTTACTATCAGACCTCAATACATTAATACACACCCCATATTGAACTGTTACTATCAGACCTCAATACATTAATACACACCCCATATTGAACTGTTACTATCAGACCTCAATACATTAATACACACCCCATACTGGACTGTTACTATTAGACCTCAATACATTAATACACACCCCATATTGAACTGTTACTATCAGACCTTAATACATTAATACACACCCCATATTGAACTGTTACTATCAGACCTCAATACATTAATACACACCCCATATTGAACTGTTACGATTAGACCTCAATACATTAATACACACCCCATATTGAACTGTTACTATCAGACCTCAATACATTAATACACACCCCATATTGAACTGTTACTATCAGACCTCAATACATTAATACACACCCCATATTGAACTGTTACTATCAGACCTCAATACATTAATACACACCCCATATTGAACTGTTACTATCAGACCTCAATACATTAATACACACCCCATATTGAACTGTTACTATCAGACATCAATACATTAATACACACCCCATATTGAACTGTGTTATTCGCTGAACACATCACTCAATATTGAGCATGTATCATTTTATACCATAGTGATCAATACTGTACTTTATTACTTTACTACTTTATAATTCAACACCGTTTTACTGTATTGCTGGAGTCCTGAACTCATAAATCAATGCTGTACTTTACTTTATCATTCAGCAGTAGACCAGTAACAAACTTTATTAGTAATTAAACAGATCAATTCTGCATTACTAGTCAAATTCAAGGTAATGGTTATATTTTAAACATGTTTCCCTTGATTCTCAATGTCCAGACATTAGACTAGTACAGAGCTGTCAAGACAGTGATGTGAGAGTTTATCAACAACACAATCTGAGGATGTCTGTACATACTATAACTCTGTCTCTGTGTTTCTGTTGTAGCGGTGGTCTGTGTGTCAGGGGTTGATTACAAACAGAGCAACAGAAGGAGGAAATGCTCACATGAGTGTCCTTATGGTCGGGGGTCTGAGACAAACCAAAAGTACCTCTCTAAAGGCATATTACAGAGACAGTGTTGTTGTCATCCAATACCCAACAACATCAGCACCCAGCTTGGACTCATCAAGGGAGATATTCTCTGTATGACGACAAAGAGAGAAGGAAACAGTGCACGCCCCTATACACATTGACTGGACAGCAGTGGAGAAGGTTGGAAAGTTAAGTTCCTCGGCGTACACATCACGGACAAACTGAAATGGTCCACCCACACAGACAGTGTGGAGGCTGAAGAAATTTGGCTTGTCACCAAAAACCTCACAAACTTTTACAAGATGCACAATCGAGAGCATCCTGTCGGGCTGTTTCCACCGCTGGTATGGCAACTGCACCGCCCTCAACCACAAGGCTCTCCAGAGGGTAGTGAGGTCTGCACAACCGCATCACCCGGGTGCAAACTACCTGCCCTCCAGGACACCTACACTACCCGATGTCACAGGAAGGACAAAAAGATCATCAAGGACAACAACCACCCGAGCCACTGCCTGTCACCCTGCTATCATCCAGAAGGCGAGGTCAGTACAGGTGCATCAAAGCTGGAACCGAGAGACTGAAAACAGCTTCTATCTCAAGGCCATCAGACTGTTAAACAGCCATCACTAACACAGAGTGGCTGCTGCCAACATACTGACTCAAATCATTGGCGACTTTAATAAATGGATCACTAGTCACTTTAAATAATGCCATTATAATAATGTTTACATATCTTACACTACTCATCTCATATGTAAATTGTAACGATGTGCGCTGAGAGTCGGGAAGGAAGTTCAGGGAGTGAGTGTTTTAATAAAAAAACACAACATAATACAAAAATAAGAAACACAAACAACGCACCGAACTGACCCAGGAACAGAAACAATAACACCTGAGGAAGGAACCAAAGGGAGCTAACTGACCCAGGAACAGAAACAATAACACCTGAGGAAGGAACCAAAGGGAGCTAACTGACCCAGGAACAGAAACAATAACACCTGGGGAAGGAACCAAAGGGAGCTAACTGACCCAGGAACAGAAACAATAACACCTGGGGAAGGAACCAAAGGGAGCTAACTGACCCAGGAACAGAAACAATAACACCTGAGGAAGGAACCAAAGGGAGCTAACTGACCCAGGAACAGAAACAATAACACCTGGGAAGGAACCAAAGGGAGCTAACTGACCCAGGAACAGAAACAATAACACCTGAGGAAGGAACCAAAGGGAGCTAACTGACCCAGGAACAGAATCAATAACACCTGGGGAAGGAACCAAAGGGAGCTAACTGACCCAGGAACAGAAACAATAACACCTGGGGAAGGAACCAAAGGGAGCTAACTGACCCAGGAACAGAATCAATAACACCTGGGGAAGGAACCAAAGGGAGCTAACTGACCCAGGAACAGAAACAATAACACCTGAGGAAGGAACCAAAGGGAGCTAACTGACCCAGGAACAGAAACAATAACACCTGGGAAGGAACCAAAGGGAGCTAACTGACCCAGGAACAGAAACAATAACACCTGGGAAGGAACCAAAGGGAGCTAACTGACCCAGGAACAGAAACAATAACACCTGGGAAGGAACCAAAGGGAGCTAACTGACCCAGGAACAGAATCAATAACACCTGGGGAAGGAACCAAAGGGAGCTAACTGACCCAGGAACAGAAACAATAACACCTGGGGAAGGAACCAAAGGGAGCTAACTGACCCAGGAACAGAAACAATAACACCTGGGGAAGGAACCAAAGGGAGCTAACTGACCCAGGAACAGAAACAATAACACCTGGGGAAGGAACCAAAGGGAGCTAACTGACCCAGGAACAGAAACAATAACACCTGGGAAGGAACCAAAGGGAGCTAACTGACCCAGGAACAGAAACAATAACACCTGAGGAAGGAACCAAAGGGAGCTAACTGACCCAGGAACAGAAACAATAACACCTGGGAAGGAACCAAAGGGAGCTAACTGACCCAGGAACAGAATCAATAACACCTGGGGAAGGAACCAAAGGGAGCTAACTGACCCAGGAACAGAAACAATAACACCTGGGAAGGAACCAAAGGGAGCTAACTGACCCAGGAACAGAATCAATAACACCTGGGGAAGGAACCAAAGGGAGCTAACTGACCCAGGAACAGAAACAATAACACCTGGGGAAGGAACCAAAGGGAGCTAACTGACCCAGGAACAGAAACAATAACACCTGGGAAGGAACCAAAGGGAGCTAACTGACCCAGGAACAGAAACAATAACACCTGGGGAAGGAACCAAAGGGAGCTAACTGACCCAGGAACAGAAACAATAACGCCTGGGGAAGGAACCAAAGGGAGCTAACTGACCCAGGAACAGAAACAATAACGCCTGGGGAAGGAACCAAAGGGAGTGACATATATAGGGAAGGTAATCAGGGAGGTGATGGAGTCCAGGTGAGTCTGATGATGCGCAGGTGCGCGTAACGATGGTGACAGGTGTGCGCCATAACGAGCAGCCTGGTGATCTAGAGGCTGGAGAACACGTGACATATATACTGTATTTCATACCACCTATTGCATCTTGTCTATGCTGCTAGTCCATCGCTCATCCATATATTTATAAGAACATATTCTTATTCTATCCCTTTAGAATTGTGTGTATTAGGTAGTTGCTCTGGAATTGTTAGATTACTTGTTAGACTGATTGTTAGATATTACTGCATCACCACCACAGACATGACTAGAACACAAGGTAACAACAGCATCACCACCACAGACATGACTAGAACATTTTACATTTTTGACATTTTAGTCATTATCCAGAGCAACTTACAGTAATGAATGCATACATTTCATTTCATGCATTTCTTTGTACTGGCCACCCGTGGGAATCGAACCCACAACCCTGGCGTTGCACACACCATGCTCTACCAACTGAGCCACAGGGAAGGTAACAACAGCATCACCACCACAGACATGACTGGAACACAAGGTAACAACAGCATCACCACCACAGACATGACGAGAACACAAGGTAACACCAGCATCACCACCACAGACATGACTAGAAACACAAGGTAACAACAGCATCACCACCACAGACATGGACTAGAACACAAGGAAACAACAGCATCACCACCACAGACATGACTAGAACACAAGGAAACAACAGCATCACCACCACAGACATGACTAGAACACAAGGTAACAACAGCATCACCACCACAGACATGACTAGAACACAAGGTAACAACAGCATCACCACCACAGACATGACTAGAACACAAGGTAACAACAACATCACCACCACAGACATGACGAGAACACAAGGTAACAACAGCATCACCACCACAGACATGACTAGAATACAAGGTAACAACAGCATCACCACCACAGACATGACTAGAACACAAGATAACAACAGCATAACCACTACAGACATGACTAGAACACAAGGTAACAACAGCATCACCACCACAGACATGACTAGAACACAAGGTAACAACAGCATCACCACCACAGACATGACTAGAACACAAGGTAACACAGCATCACCACCACAGACATGACTAGAACACAAGGTAACAACAGCAATCACCACCACAGACCTGACTAGAACACAAGGTAACAACAGCATCACCACCACAGACATGACTAGAACACAAGGTAACAACAGCATCACCACCACAGACATGACTAGAACACAAGGTAACAACAGCATCACCACCACAGACATGACTAGAACACAAGGTAACAACAGCATCACCACACAAACATGACTAGAACACAAGGAACAACAGCATCACCACCACAGACATGACTAGAACACAAGGTAACAACAGCATCACCACTACAGACATGACTAGAACACAAGGTAACAACAACATCACCACCACAGACATGACTAGAACACAAGGTAACAACAGCATCACCACCACAGACATGACTAGAACACAAGGTAACAACAGCATCACCACCACAGACATGACTAGAACACAAGGTAACAACAGCATCACCACCACAGACATGACTAGAACACAAGGTAACAACAGCATCACCACCACAGACATGACTAGAACACAAGGTAACAACAGCATCACCACCACAGACATGACTAGAACACAAGGTAACAACAGCATCACCACCACAGACATGACTAGAACACAAGGTAACAACAGCATCACCACCACAGACATGACTAGAACACAAGGTAACAACAGCATCACCACCACAGACCTGACTAGAACACAAGGTAACAACAGCATCACCACCACAGACATGACTAGAATACAAGGTAACAACAGCATCACCACCACAGACATGACTGGAACACAAGGTAACAACAGCATCACCATCACAGACATGACTAGAACACAAGGTAACAACAGCATCACCACCACAGACATGGCTAGCACACAAGGTAACATAATGCACAAGCATCACACTGTAATATGGACTGCAACTACCAACTGGGGCGGCAGGAAGCCTAGTGGTTAGAGCGTTGAACTTGTTACCGAAAGGTTGCAAGATCGAATCTCTGACCTGACAAGGGAAAAAAATCTGTCGTTCTGCCCCTGAACAAGGCAGACAACCCACTGTTCCTAGGCCGTCATTGTAAATAAGAATTTGTTCTTAACTGACTTGCCTAGTTAAATAAACGTTAAATAAAAATAAATAAAGCATCATACTGTAACACAAGCATCATTATGAAACGTGGACTACAACTACCAAGCGCCATACTGTAACATGGACTACAATTACCAAGCATCCGACCCTTATAAACCAAAACTTTGAATGTAAAGATACACCACCTTGTGGTGGAAACTAGTCATTACATCTTCCACCTCTAGACAGTAAATAAGATTAAACCACAACAAAAACACACTGACTTTGCCTGATACTGGTATTAGATTGAATAATCTGACTGTGACTTGATACCTCATCATTAACATTTCATCTTTATTTCTGCTCTCCTCAACACCCACCTGTTTCTCTGTCTAATGTTGTCTTCCCTCCTCCCTCCCTCTGAAATGGTAGAAACACAGAAGTACAGTACAGTAGAGACTAGCTAAATGTAGCATCACTGTAACATTATGCCTGTGTACTGTCTCTGGGTGTTCTAGGTGATGTGATGTTCTCTGGTGTTGGTCTGGGTGTTCTAGGTTATGTGATGTTCTCTGGTGTTGGTCTGGGTGTTCAATGTGATGTGATGTTCTCTGGTGTTGGTCTGGGTGTTCTAGGTGATGTGATGCTCTCTGATGTTGTTCTGGGTGTTCTATGTGATGTGATGTTCTCTGGTGTTGTTCTAGGTGTTCTAGGTGATGTGATGTTCTCTGGTGTTGGTCTAGGTGTTCTATGTGATGTGATGTTCTCTGGTGTTGTTCTGGGTGTTGTTCTACTACTGCTGGGTCTGCTGCTGTTCATGTTCTTTAGACAGAGGAGAGACAGAGACAGGAGACCAGCAGGTACACCAGTTATCACACACAATCGTTCTTTAAAAAAATATCTCAACAAATAATTATAGATTTTGTAATTAAATGTTTTTATTTAAAATTAATTCATAGGAAATATATAAAAAATAAATGTATAATCTTTGTTTGTTTTTCTCTTCAGAAGCCCAACACTCTACTAGACCTTTGGTGCCTGACTCGATGACAACCAACCAGGATCCAGACACCGGAACCACCACTAACCCCATCTATGCCACAGCAACCAATCAGAATCCAGATACAGCCTGTGACATCACAACCATCTATGCCACGGCAACCAATACTTGTCCAGATGGCCTCTACTCCAACGTTGGTCCGACAGTGTGAGCTATACTACTATCAACTTCCCCAGAGATCCAGCGTGTCTCCACTATGCTACTGTCAACTTCCATAGAGATCCAGCCTGTCTCCGCTATGCTACTGTCAACTTCCATAGAGATCCAGCCTGTCTCCACTATGCTACTGTCAACTTCCCCAGAGATCCAGCCTGTCTCCACTATGCTACTGTCAACTTCCATAGAGATCCAGCCTGTCTCCGCTATGCTACTGTCAACTTCCATAGAGATCCAGCCTGTCTCCACTATGCTACTGTCAACTTCCCCAGAGATCCAGCCTGTCTCCACTATGCTACTATCAACTTCACCAGAGATCCAGCCTGTCTCCACTATGCTACTGTCAACTTCCCCAGAGACCCAGCCTGTCTCCACTATGATATTGTCAACTTCCCCAGAGATCCAGCCTGTCTCCACTATGCTACTGTCAAATTCCCAGAGATCCAGACTGTCTCCACTATGTTACTGTTTCCTTCAGTAAAGACTCTGATGCTAGTAACCACCCAGACACTGACTCAACAGCTGTAGACACCTCATAATGTACTGCACCATTAAACACTCTGCTACATAGTCTACTACTGTAGACACCTCATAATGTACTGCACCATTAAACACTCTGCTACATAGTCTACTACTGTAGACACCTCATAATGTACTGCACCATTAACACTCTGCTACATAGTCTACTACTGTAGACACCTCATAATGTACTGCACCATTAAACACTCTGCTACATAGTCTACTACTGTAGACACCTCATAATGTACTGCACCGTTAAACACTCTGCTACATAGTCTACTACTGTAGACACCTCATAATGTACTGCACCATTAAACACTCTGCTACATAGTCTTCTACTGTAGACACCTCATAATGTACTGCACCGTTAAACACTCTGCTACATAGTCTACTACTGTAGACACCTCATAATGTACTGCACCATTAAACACTCTGCTACATAGTCTACTACTGTAGACACCTCATAATGTACTGCTACTGTAGACACCTCATAATGTACTGCACCGTTAGACACTCTGCTACATAGTCTACTACTGTAGACACCTCATAATGTACTGCACCATTAAACACTCTGCTACATAGTCTACTACTGTAGACACCTCATAATGTACTGCACCATTAAACACTCTGCTACATAGTCTACTACTGTAGACACCTCATAATGTACTGCACCGTTAAACACTCTGCTACATAGTCTACTACTGTAGACACCTCATAATGTACTGCACCATTAAACACTCTGCTACATAGTCTACTACTGTAGACACCTCATAATGTACTGCACCATTAAACACTCTGCTACATAGTCTACTACTGTAGACACCTCATAATGTACTGCACCATTAAACACTCTGCTACATAGTCTACTACTGTAGACACCTCATAATGTACTGCACCATTAAACACTCTGCTACATAGTCTACTACTGTAGACACCTCATAATGTACTGCACCATTAAACACTCTGCTACATAGTCTACTACTGTAGACACCTCATAATGTACTGCACCGTTAAACACTCTGCTACATAGTCTACTACTGTAGACACCTCATAATGTACTGTACCATTAAACACTGCTACATAGTCTACTACTGTCACTGATCTGTATGGCACAGAATTAATTCATGTTTTCATTCATTGGTGTTTTAAAATCATTTATTTATTATTTGTTTGTTAATTCATTCATATTTTTATTCATTTTTAAAATAATTATTTTGTTAATTTGTTCATATATTCCTTCATGTATTTTTTGTTTGTTCATTCATTCATCATTCGTTAGTTCATCTGTTTGTTTATTTGTTCTTTCGTTTGTCAGTCATTACGTAAGTACGTCCGTTCATTCATTCATTCATTCATTTATTTTTTGTTTCTTCGTTAATTCATATTTTTATTCTTATTTTTGTATAATTATTTTGATAATTCGTTCTTCAGTTTGTTCATTCGTTCTTTAGTTAGTTTGTTGGTCCGTCGGTACGTCCGTTCATTCATTCATTCTCTCAATGTTTTCTACTATGAATGTAAAACTGGCTTGAACAAAAAGAGACCGTTTGTAGCTTTTAGAAAACTTTGATTATTCAGTGTATTTTACTCCACTTGATGGGAAATGAGACTATGTGTATTTATCAATAAAGCACCAATATATTTTTGTGTTTGATACGTTCAATTCTAGCCATTACTATAAGTAGTCCTCCCCTCACCAGCCTCCACTGGTGCTGTCAGTAAACTCAGTACCTGTCTCATCAGCATGTACCACTGTCACTAAACACACAGAGATGAGATGGAGGGATAGATGGAGGGATAGTGCCCTCCAGTGGTAGAATAACTCTGTTTCTCTCCTCTATAGACAGCCTCCAGTGGTAGAATAACTCTGTTTCTCTCCTCTGTAGACAGCCTCCAGTGGTAGAATAACTCTGTTTCTCTCCTCTATAGACAGCCTCCAGTGGTAGAATAACTCTGTTTCTCTCCTCTGTAGACAGCCTCCAGTGGTAGAATAACTCTGTTGCTCTCCTCTGTAGACAGCCTCCAGTGGTAGAATAACTCTGTTTCTCTCCTCTGTAGACAGCCTCCAGTGGTAGAATAACTCTGTTTCTCTCCTCTGTAGACAGCCTCCAGTGGTAGAATAACTCTGTTTCTCTCCTCTGTAGACAGCCTCCAGTGGTAGAATAACTCTGTTTCTCTCCTCTATAGACAGCCTCCAGTGACAGAATAATTCTGTTTCTCTCCTCTATAGACAGCCTCCAGTGACAGAATAACTCTGTTTCTCTCCTCTGTAGACAGCCTCCAGTGGTAGAATAACTCTGTTTCTCTCCTCTGTAGACAGCCTCCAGTGGTAGAATAACTCTGTTTCTCTCCTCTGTAGACAGCCTCCAGTGGCAGAATAACTCTGTTTCTCTCCTCTGTAGACAGCCTCCAGTGGTAGAATAACTCTGTTTCTCTCCTCTCTAGACAGCCTCCAGTGGTAGAATAACTCTGTTTCTCTCCCCTGTAGACAGCCTCCAGTGGTAGAATAACTCTGTTTCTCTCCTCTCTAGACAGCCTCCAGTGGTAGAATAACTCTGTTTCTCTCCCCTGTAGACAGCCTCCAGTCTGCATGAGAGAGTGAATGTGTTTCTGTGCTGATCCATAGAGGCCTCATTCTCTTTTTCTCACTGATCTCAATCTCTCTTTCTCTCTCTATCCCTCTGACTTTCTTTCTTTCTTTCTCTGTCTCTCTCTCTCTCTACTGTGGAACAAGGATGTGATTGGTTATGGAGGATGAGGGAGGGGCTGTCAGAAATAACATGTGGTAGGAGGGTTTGAACCAGTAGAGAGAGAGTGAGAGAGAGAGAGAGATGCAGAAATAGGGAAGTATATAGTTGTACGAGTGCAAAGAGTGAGTGTGAGAGAGAGATAGATAGAGAGAGAGAGAGAGAGAGAGAGAGTACATAAAGTACATGAAGTTTGTATTTAAGTTCCTATAAGTAGAGAGAGAACAGAGAGAGTTGTAGACTTGGACACACAGCATTATATCAGGACCTAAAGACACCTGGACCAACCTGGAGAGAACACAACATTATATCAGGACCTATAGACACCTGGACCAACCTGGAGAGAACACAACATTATATCAGGACCTATAGACACCTGGACCAACCTGGAGAGAACACAACATTATATCAGGACCTATAGACACCTGGACCAACCTGGAGAGAACACAGCATTATATCAGGACCTATAGACACCTGGACCAACCTGGAGAGAACACAGCATTATATCAGGACCTATAGACACCTGGACCAACCTGGAGAGAACACAACATTATATCAGGACCTATAGACACCTGGACCAACCTGGAGAGAACACAGCATTATATCAGGACCTATAGACACCTGGACCAACCTGGAGAGAACACAGCATTATATCAGGACCTATAGACACCTGGACCAACCTGGAGAGAACACAGCATTATATCAGGACCTATAGACACCTGGACCAACCTGGAGAGAACACAGCATTATATCAGGACCTATAGACACCTGGACCAACCTGGAGAGAACACAGCATTATATCAGGACCTATAGACACCTGGACCAACCTGGAGAGAACACAGCATTATATCAGGACCTATAGACACCTGGACCAACCTGGAGAGAACACAACATTATATCAGGACCTATAGACACCTGGACCAACCTGGAGAGAACACAGCATTATATCAGGACCTATAGACACCTGGACCAACCTGGAGAGAACACAACATTATATCAGGACCTATAGACACCTGGACCAACCTGGAGAGAACACAGCATTATATCAGGACCTATAGACACCTGGACCAACCTGGAGAGAACACAGCATTATATCAGGACCTATAGACACCTGGACCAACCTGGAGAGAACACAGCATTATATCAGGACCTATAGACACCTGGACCAACCTGGAGAGAACACAACATTATATCAGGACCTATAGACACCTGGACCAACCTGGAGAGAACACAGCATTATATCAGGACCTATAGACACCTGGACCAACCTGGAGAGAACACAGTATTATATCAGGACATATAGACACCTGGACCAACCTGGAGAGAACACAGCATTATATCAGGACCTATAGACACCTGGACCAACCTGGAGAGAACACAGCATTATATCAGGACCTATAGACACCTGGACCAACCTGGAGAGAACACAACATTATATCAGGACCTATAGACACCTGGACCAACCTGGAGAGAACACAACATTATATCAGGACCTATAGACACCTGGACCAACCTGGAGAGAACACAGCATTATATCAGGACCTACAGACACCTGGACCAACCTGGAGAGAACACAGCATTATATCAGGACCTATAGACACCTGGACCAACCTGGAGAGAACACAACATTATATCAGGACCTATAGACACCTGGACCAACCTGGAGAGAACACAGCATTATATCAGGACCTATAGACACCTGGACCAACCTGGAGAGAACACAGCATTATATCAGGACATATAGACACCTGGACCAACCTGGAGAGAACACAACATTATATCAGGACCTATAGACACCTGGACCAACTTGGAGAGAACACAGCATTATATCAGGACCTATAGACACCTGGACCAACCTGGAGAGAACACAGCATTATATCAGTACCTATAGACACCTGGACCAACCTGGAGAGAACACAACATTATATCAGGACCTATAGACACCTGGACCAACCTGGAGAGAACACAGCATTATATCAGGACCTATAGACACCTGGACCAACCTGGAGAGAACACAGCATTATATCAGGACCTATAGACACCTGGACCAACCTGTAGAGAACACAACAAGATGAGGATCCTGCTGATAATCATCCTCCTCTCCTTCATGACAGGTAATAAGCTTGTTATAACTCTCTATAACATGTACTAACACACAGTTAGTACTCATAAAGGCTGCTACACCAGATAAGGGAACACTACAGATGTATTTTTTTACATATTGCTTTGTTTATAACTTTGTTGGACTTCGGAAACTGTTAAGAACTTTTGTGTGTTTGTGAATATGAATATATTTTCTCTTGTGTGATTGACAGGTTGTTTGAGCTCCTTCAAAGTGACAGGATACTCTGGAGGAACTGTCATCCTCTACTGCAAATATTCACATCAGCTTGACGACAATCAAAAATGTTTCAGAGATGGTAACAGAAAGGATATGATTAGAACTAGATTGAAGAACACCTGGAAGCACAGTGGTAGATTCTCTCTGTATGACATCACTGGAGGAAACTACTTTTGACAGAGTGTTTCTATTGACAGATGACTGCTGTGAGAAGTCAGTCTATAGTATTAGACTAAGGTTGTGATGTGTGTTTCTATTGACAGATGACTGATGTGAGAAGTCAGTCTATAGTACTAGACTAAGGTTGTGTTGTGTGTTTCTATTGACAGATGACTGCTGTGAGAAGTCAGTCTATAGTATTAGACTAAGGTTGTGTTGTGTATTTCTATTGACAGATGACTGATGTGAGAAGTCAGTCTATAGTACTAGACTAAGGTTGTGTTGTGTGTTTCTATTGACAGATGACTGATGTGAGAAGTCAGTCTATAGTACTAGACTAAGGTTGTGATGTGTGTTTCTATTGACAGATGACTGCTGTGAGAAGTCAGTCTATAGTATTAGACTAAGGTTGTGATGTGTGTTTCTATTGACAGATGACTGATGTGAGAAGTCAGTCTATAGTATTAGACTAAGGTTGTGATGTGTGTTACTATTGACAGATGACTGCTGTGAGAAGTCAGTCTATAGTATTAGACTAAGGTTGTGATGTGTGTTTCTATTGACAGATGACTGCTGTGAGAAGTCAGTCTATAGTATTAGACTAAGGTTGTGATGTGTGTTTCTATTGACAGATGACTGCTGTGAGAAGTCAGTCACAGAGACGGCCCTTCTGGGAGGAGAAGCTACCATCAGATGTAACTATCCAGAGGACCATGAGGACAGCATCAAGTATTTCTGCAAGGAAAGCAATGACTTCAATACCTGTATTTATATGATCTCTGCTAACCAGACAACTACAAAAGCTGGTCGTTTCTCTGTGTCTGACAACACAGGAGAGAAATCCTACACAGTGACCATCAGTGATCTGACTGAAGATGATACTGGAACATACTGGTGTGGAGTCGTAACTAGTTACATTTCACTGATTACACAGGTACAACTGCATGTTACAGGTAAGTGACCATTTCTACAAGTGTAATATTTCAGCGAAGGTATCAAAACACTTGACATGTCATTGACAGACTGGAGGGACATCTTATCTATCATAATCTGTAAAGACGACTGAACAGGTTTATGTCATTCGCAGATTGGAGGGACGTCAAACAAATCAATGTGACTGGACAGGTGGGGGAGACTGCCAGGCTTACTTGTAAATATCCAGACGACAATAAGAGTAATGAGAAGTTTTTCTGTAAAGGGGACAGTCCTTTAATCTGTGAAGATAAATTAAGAACTACATTACAAAATGAAGTTGTGTATGAAGGCAGGTTTTCCCTGAGGGATAACCCCAGAATATCAGTCTTCACAGTGTACATCAAAGAGCTGAGACCCACTGCACTGAGGATAGGAAACTCTGTCACCACCGATAAGCCCACTATAATTGAGAATTTCAATAAGCATTTTTCTACGGCTGGCCATGCTTTCCACCTAACTACCCCTACTGCATTCAACAGCACTGCAACCCCCACAGCTACTCGCCCAAGCCTACCCCATTTCTCCTTCTCCCAAATCCATTCAGCTGATGTTCTGAAAGAGCTGCAAAATCTGGACCCCTACAAATCAGCTGGGCTTGACAATCTGGACCCTTTCTTTCTAAAATTATCTGCCGAAATTATTGCAACCCCTATTACTAGCCTGTTCAACCTCTCTTTCGTGTCGTCTGAGATTCCCATAGATTGGAAAGCAGCTGCTGTCATCCCCCTCTTCAAAGGAGGTGACACTCTTGACCCAAATTGCTACAGACCTATATCCATCCTACCCTGCCTTTCTAAGGTCTTCGAAAGCCAAGTCAACAAACAGATTACCGACTATTTCGAATCCCACCGCACCCTCTCCGCTATGCAATCTGGTTTCAGAGCTGGTCATGGGTGCACCTCAGCCACGCTCAAGGTCCTAAACGACATCATAACCGCCATCGATAAGAAACAATACTGTGTTGCCGTATTCATTGACCTGGCCAAAGCTTTTGACTCTGTTAATCACCACATCCTCATCGGCAGACTTAGTAGCCTTGGTTTCTCAAACGATTGCGTCGCCTGGTTCACCAACTACTTCTCTGACAGAGTTCAGTGTGTCAAATCGGAGGGCCTACTGTCTGGACCTCTGGCAGTCTCTATGGGGGTACCACAGGGTTCAATTCTTGGGCCAACTCTTTTTTCTGTATACATAAATGATGTCGCTCTTGCTGCTGGTGAATCTCTGATCCACCTCTACGCAGACGACACCATTCTGTATACTTCTGGCCCTTCTTTGGACACTGTGTTAACAACCCTCCAGACGAGCTTCAATGCCATTCAACTCTCCTTCCGTGGTCTCCAACTGCTCCTAAATACAAGTAAAACTAAATGCATGCTCTTCAACCGATCGCTGCCTGCACCTGCCCGCCCATCCAACATAACTTCTCTGGACGGTTCTAACTTAGAATTTGTGGACAACTACAAATACCTAGGTGTCTGGTTAGACTGTAAACTCTCCTTCCAGACTCACATCAATCATCTCCAATCCAAAGTGAAATCTAGAATTGGCTTCCTATTTCGCAACAAAGCATCCTTCACTCATGCTGCCAAACATACCCTCGTAAAACTGACCATCCTACCAATCCTCGACTTCGGCGATGTCATTTACAAAATAGCCTCCAATACCCTGCTCAACAAGCTGGATGCAGTCTATCAAAGTGCCATCCGTTTTGTCACCAAAGCCCCATATACAACCCACCACTGCGAGCTGTATGCTCTCGTTGGCTGGCCTTCAATTCATAATCGTCGCCAAACACATTGGCTCCAGGTCATCTACAAGACCCTGCTAGGTAAAGTCCCCCCTTATCTCCGCTCACTGGTCACCATAGCAGCACCCACCTGTAGCACGCGCTCCAGCAGGTATATCTCTCTGGTCACCCCTAAAGCCAACTCCTCCTTTGGTCGTCTCTCCTTCCATTTCTCAGCTGCCAATGACTGGAACGAAGTACAAAAATCTCTAAAACTGGAAACACTTATCTCCCTCACTAGCTTTAAGCACCAGCTGTCAGAGCAGCTCACAGATCTCTGCACCTGTACATAGCCCATCCTTAATTTAGCCCAAACTACTACCTCTTCCCCTACTGTATTTATTTATTTTATTTATTTTGCTCCTTTGCACCATATTATTTATATTTTAACTTTTAACTTTCTTCAAACTACAAATCTACCATTCCAGTGTTTTTCTTGCCATACTTTATTTACTTTGCCACCATGGCATTTTTTTGCCTTTACCTCCCGTATCTCACATCATTTGCTCACATTGTATATAGTCTTATTTTTTCTTCTGCATCATTGATTGTATGTTGTTTTACTCCATGTGTAACTCTGTGTTTTTGTATGTTGTCGAACTGCTTTGCTTTATCTTGGCCAGGTCGCAATTGTAAATGAGAACCAGTTCTCAACTTGCCTACCTGGTTAAATAAAGGTGAAATAAAAAATAAAAAAAATAGTGGTAGACATGTCTATATGTAGTGTTATGATATGAGGGTAGGTTAGTGTTATGATATGAGGGTAGGTTAGTGTTAGACATGTCTGTATGTAGTGTTATGATATGAGGGTAGGTTAGTGGTAGACATGTCTGTATATAGTGTTATGATATGAGGGTAGGTTAGTGGTAGACATGTCTGTATGTAGTGTTATGATATGAGGGTAGGTTAGTGGTAGACATGTCTGTATGTAGTGTTATGATATGTGGGTAGGTTAATGTTAGACATGTCTGTATGTAGTGTTATGATATGAGGGTAGGTTACTGTTAGACATGTCTGTATGTAGTGTTATGATATGAGGGTAGGTTAGTGGTAGACATGTCTGTATGTAGTGTTATGATATGAGGGGTAGGTTAGTGTTATGAGATGAAGGTAGGTTAGTGGTAGACATGTCTGTATGTAGTGTTATGATATGAGGGTAGGTTAGTGGTAGACATGTCTGTATGTAGTGTTATGATATGTGGGTAGGTTAATGTTAGACATGTCTGTATGTAGTGTTATGATATGAGGGTAGGTTACTGTTAGACATGTCTGTATGTAGTGTTATGATATGAGGGTAGGTTAGTGGTAGACATGTCTGTATGTAGTGTTATGATATGAGGGTAGGTTAGTGTTATGATATGAGGGTAGGTTAGTGGTAGACATGTCTGTATGTAGTGTTATGATATGAGGGTAGGTTAGTGGTAGACATGTCTGTATGTAGTGTTATGATATGAGGGTAGGTTAGTGTTATGATATGAGGGTAGGTTAGTGGTAGACATGTCTGTATGTAGTGGTATGATATGAGGGTAGGTTAGTGGTAGCCATGTCTGTATGTAGTGTTATTATATGAGGGGTAGGTTGGTGTTGGACATGTCTGTATGTAGTGTTATGATATGAGGGTAGGTTAGTGGTAGACATGTCTGTATGTAGTGTTAGGATATGAGGGTAGGTTAGTGGTAGACATGTCTGTATGTAGTGTTATGATATGAGGGGTAGGTTAGTGGTAGACATGTCTGTATGTAGTGTTATGATATGAGGGTAGGTTAGGGTTAGACATGTCTGTATGTAGTGTCATGATATGAGGGTAGATTAGTGGTAGACATGTCTGTATGTAGTGTTATGATATGAGGGTAGGTTAGTGGTAGACATGTCTGTATGTAGTGTCATGATATGAGGGTAGGTTAGTGGTAGACATGTCTGTATGTAGTGTTATGATATGAGGGTAGGTTAGTGGTAGACATGTCTGTATGTAGTGTTATGATATGAGGGTAGGTTAGTGGTAGACATGTCTGTATGTAGTGTTATGATATGAGGGTAGGTTAGTGTTATGATATGAGGGGTAGGTTAGTGGTAGACATGTCTGTATGTAGTGTTATGATATGAGGGTAGGTTAGTGGTAGAGTTGTCTGTATGTAGTGTTATGATATGAGGGGTAGGTTAGTGGTAGACATGTCTGTATGTAGTGTTATGATATGAGGGTAGGTTAGTGGTAGACATGTCTGTATGTAGTTTTATGATATGAGGGGTAGGTTAATGTTATGATATGAGGGTAGGTTAGTGGTAGACATGTCTGTATGTAGTGTTATGATATGAGGGTAGATTAGTGTTAGACATGTCTGTATGTAGTGTTATGATATGAGGGTAGGTTAGTGTTATGATATGAGGGTAGGTTAGTGGTAGACATGTCTGTATGTAGTGTTATGATATGAGGGTAGGTTAGTGTTATGATATGAGGGTAGGTTAGTGTTATGATATGAGGGTAGGTTAGTGGTAGACATGTCTGTATGTAGTGTTATGATATGAGGGTAGGTTAGTGGTAGACATGTCTGTATGTAGTGTTATGATATGAGGGTAGGTTAGTGGTAGACATGTCTGTATGTAGTGTTATGATATGAGGGTAGGTTAGTGGTAGACATGTCTGTATGTAGTGTTATGATATGAGGGTAGGTTAGTGTTAGACATGTCTGTATGAAGTGTTATGATATGAGGGGTAGGTTAGTGGTAGACATGTCTGTATGTAGTGTTATGATATGAGGGGTAGGTTAGTGGTAGACATGTCTGTATGTAGTGTTATGATATGAGGGTAGGTTAGTGGTAGACATGTCTGTATGTAGTGTTATGATATGAGGGTAGGTTAGTGGTAGACATGTCTGTATGTAGTTTTATGATATGAGGGGTAGGTTAATGTTATGATATGAGGGTAGGTTAGTGGTAGACATGTCTGTATGTAGTGTTATGATATGAGGGTAGATTAGTGTTAGACATGTCTGTATGTAGTGTTATGATATGAGGGTAGGTTAGTGTTACGATATGAGGGTAGGTTAGTGGTAGACATGTCTGTATGTAGTGTTTTGATATGAGGGTAGGTTAGTGGTAGACATGTCTGTATGTAGTGTTATGATATGAGGGTAGGTTAGTGGTAGACATGTCTGTATGAAGTGTTATGATATGAGGGTAGGTTAGTGGTAGACATGTCTGTATGTCGTGTTATGATATGAGGGTAGGTTAGTGGTAGACATGTCTGTATGTAGTGTTATGATATGAGGGTAGGTTAGTGTTAGACATGTCTGTATGTAGTGTAATGATATGAGGGTAGGTTAGTGGTAGACATGTCTGTATGTAGTGTTATGATATGAGGGTAGGTTAGTGGTAGACATGTCTGTATGTAGTGTTATGATATGAGGGTAGGTTAGTGGTAGACATGTCTGTATGTAGTGTTATGATATGAGGGTAGGTTAGTGTTATGATATGAGGGGTAGGTTAGTGTTATGAGATGAAGGTAGGTTAGTGGTAGACATGTCTGTATGTAGTGTTATGATATGAGGGTAGGTTAGTGGTAGACATGTCTGTATGTAGTGTTATGATATGTGGGTAGGTTAATGTTAGACATGTCTGTATGTAGTGTTATGATATGAGGGTAGGTTACTGTTAGACATGTCTGTATGTAGTGTTATGATATGAGGGTAGGTTAGTGGTAGACATGTCTGTATGTAGTGTTATGATATGAGGGTAGGTTAGTGTTATGATATGAGGGTAGGTTAGTGGTAGACATGTCTGTATGTAGTGTTATTATATGAGGGTAGGTTAGTGGTAGACATGTCTGTATGTAGTGTTATGATATGAGGGTAGGTTAGTGGTAGCCATGTCTGTATGTAGTGTTATTATATGAGGGGTAGGTTGGTGTTGGACATGTCTGTATGTAGTGTTATGATATGAGGGTAGGTTAGTGGTAGACATGTCTGTATGTAGTGTTAGGATATGAGGGTAGGTTAGTGGTAGACATGTCTGTATGTAGTGTTATGATATGAGGGGTAGGTTAGTGGTAGACATGTCTGTATGTAGTGTTATGATATGAGGGTAGGTTAGTGTTAGACATGTCTGTATGTAGTGTCATGATATGAGGGTAGATTAGTGGTAGACATGTCTGTATGTAGTGTTATGATATGAGGTTAGGTTAGTGGTAGACATGTCTGTATGTAGTGTCATGATATGAGGGTAGGTTAGTGGTAGACATGTCTGTATGTACTGTTATGATATGAGGGTAGGTTAGTGGTAGACATGTCTGTATGTAGTGTTATGATATGAGGGTAGGTTAGTGGTAGACATGTCTGTATGTAGTGTTATGATATGAGGGTAGGTTAGTGTTATGATATGAGGGATAAGTTAGTGGTAGACATGTCTGTATGTAGTGTTATGATATGAGGGTAGGTTAGTGGTAGACATGTCTGTATGTAGTGTTATGATATGAGGGGTAAGTTAGTGTTAGACATGTCTGTATGTAGTGTTATGATATGAGGGGTAGGTTAGTGGTAGACATGTCTGTATGTAGTGTTATGATATGAGGGTAGGTTAGTGTTATGATATGAGGGTAGGTTAGTGGTAGACATGTCTGTATGTAGTGTTATGATATGAGGGGTAGGTTAGTGGTAGACATGTCTGTATGTAGTGTTATGATATGAGGGTAGGTTAGTGTTAGACATGTCTGTATGTAGTGGTATGATATGAGGGTAGGTTAGTGGTAGACATGTCTGTATGTAGTGTTATGATATGAGGGTAGGTTAGTGGTAGACATGTCTGTATGTAGTGTTATGATATGAGGGTAGGTTAGTGTTATGATATGAGGGGTAGGTTAGTGTTATGAGATGAAGGTAGGTTAGTGGTAGACATGTCTGTATGTAGTGTTATGATATGAGGGTAGGTTAGTGGTAGACATGTCTGTATGTAGTGTTATGATATGTGGGTAGGTTAATGTTAGACATGTCTGTATGTAGTGTTATGATATGAGGGTAGGTTACTGTTAGACATGTCTGTATGTAGTGTTATGATATGAGGGTAGGTTAGTGGTAGACATGTCTGTATGTAGTGTTATGATATGAGGGTAGGTTAGTGTTATGATATGAGGGTAGGTTAGTGGTAGACATGTCTGTATGTAGTGTTATGATATGAGGGTAGGTTAGTGGTAGACATGTCTGTATGTAGTGTTATGATATGAGGGTAGGTTAGTGGTAGCCATGTCTGTATGTAGTGTTATTATATGAGGGGTAGGTTGGTGTTGGACATGTCTGTATGTAGTGTTATGATATGAGGGTAGGTTAGTGGTAGACATGTCTGTATGTAGTGTTAGGATATGAGGGTAGGTTAGTGGTAGACATGTCTGTATGTAGTGTTATGATATGAGGGGTAGGTTAGTGGTAGACATGTCTGTATGTAGTGTTATGATATGAGGGTAGGTTAGTGTTAGACATGTCTGTATGTAGTGTCATGATATGAGGGTAGATTAGTGGTAGACATGTCTGTATGTAGTGTTATGATATGAGGGTAGGTTAGTGGTAGACATGTCTGTATGTAGTGTCATGATATGAGGGTAGGTTAGGGTTAGACATGTCTGTATGTACTGTTATGATATGAGGGTAGGTTAGTGGTAGACATGTCTGTATGTAGTGTTATGATATGAGGGTAGGTTAGTGGTAGACATGTCTGTATGTAGTGTTATGATATGAGGGTAGGTTAGTGTTATGATATGAGGGGTAAGTTAGTGGTAGACATGTCTGTATGTAGTGTTATGATATGAGGGTAGGTTATTGGTAGACATGTCTGTATGTAGTGTTATGATATGAGGGGTAAGTTAGTGTTAGACATGTCTGTATGTAGTGTTATGATATGAGGGGTAGGTTAGTGGTAGACATGTCTGTATGTAGTGTTATGATATGAGGGTAGGTTAGTGTTATGATATGAGGGTAGGTTAGTGGTAGACATGTCTGTATGTAGTGTTATGATATGAGGGGTAGGTTAGTGGTAGACATGTCTGTATGTAGTGTTATGATATGAGGGTAGGTTAGTGTTAGACATGTCTGTATGTAGTGGTATGATATGAGGGTAGGTTAGTGGTAGACATGTCTGTATGTAGTGTCATGATATGAGGGTAGGTTAGTGGTAGACATGTCTGTATGTAGTGTTATGATATGAGGGGTAGGTTAGTGGTAGACATGTCTGTATGTAGTGTTATGATATGAGGGTAGGTTAGTGGTAGAGTTGTCTGTATGTAGTGTTATGATATGAGGGGTAGGTTAGTGGTAGACATGTCTGTATGTAGTGTTATGATATGAGGGTAGGTTAGTGGTAGACATGTCTGTATGTAGTTTTATGATATGAGGGGTAGGTTAATGTTATGATATGAGGGTAGGTTAGTGGTAGACATGTCTGTATGTAGTGTTATGATATGAGGGTAGGTTAGTGTTATGATATGAGGGTAGGTTAGTGTTATGATATGAGGGTAGGTTAGTGGTAGACATGTCTGTATGTAGTGTTATGATATGAGGGTAGGTTAGTGGTAGACATGTCTGTATGTAGTGTTATGATATGAGGGTAGGTTAGTGGTAGACATGTCTGTATGTAGTGTTATGATATGAGGGTAGGTTAGTGGTAGACATGTCTGTATGTAGTGTTATGATATGAGGGTAGGTTAGTGTTAGACATGTCTGTATGAAGTGTTATGATATGAGGGGTAGGTTAGTGGTAGACATATCTGTATGTAGTGTTATGATATGAGGGGTAGGTTAGTGGTAGACATGTCTGTATGTAGTGTTATGATATGAGGGTAGGTTAGTGGTAGACATGTCTGTATGTAGTGTTATGATATGAGGGTAGGTTAGTGGTAGACATGTCTGTATTTAGTTTTATGATATGAGGGGTAGGTTAATGTTATGATATGAGGGGTAGGTTAGTGGTAGACATGTCTGTATGTAGTGTTATGATATGAGGGTAGGTTAGTGGTAGACATGTCTGTATTTAGTTTTATGATATGAGGGGTAGGTTAATGTTATGATATGAGGGGTAGGTTAGTGGTAGACATATCTGTATGTAGTGTTATGATATGAGGGGTAGGTTAGTGGTAGACATGTCTGTATGTAGTGTTATGATATGAGTGTAGGTTAGTGGTAGACATGTCTGTATGTAGTGTTATGATATGAGGGTAGGTTAGTGGTAGACATGTCTGTATTTAGTTTTATGATATGAGGGGTAGGTTAATGTTATGATATGAGGGGTAGGTTAGTGGTAGACATGTCTGTATGTAGTGTTATGATATGAGGGTAGATTAGTGTTAGACATGTCTGTATGTAGTGTTATGATATGAGGGTAGGTTAGTGTTACGATATGAGGGTAGGTTAGTGGTAGACATGTCTGTATGTAGTGTTATGATATGAGGGTAGGTTAGTGGTAGACATGTCTGTATGTAGTGTTATGATATGAGGGTAGGTTAGTGGTAGACATGTCTGTATGAAGTGTTATGATATGAGGGTAGGTTAGTGGTAGACATGTCTGTATGTCGTGTTATGATATGAGGGTAGGTTAGTGGTAGACATGTCTGTATGTAGTGTTATGATATGAGGGTAGGTTAGTGTTAGACATGTCTGTATGTAGTGTCATGATATGAGGGTAGGTTAGTGGTAGACATGTCTGTATGTAGTGTTATGATATGAGGGAAGGTTAGTGGTAGACATGTCTGTATGTAGTGTTATGATATGAGGGTAGGTTAGTGGTAGACATGTCTGTATGTAGTGTTATGATATGAGGGTAGGTTAGTGTTAATATATGAGGGGTAAGTTAGTGGTAGACATGTCTGTATGTAGTGTTATGATATGAGGGTAGGTTAGTGGTAGACATGTCTGTATGTAGTGTTATGATATGAGGGGTAAGTTAGTGTTAGACATGTCTGTATGTAGTGTTATGATATGAGGGGTAGGTTAGTGGTAGACATGTCTGTATGTAGTGTTATGATATGAGGGTAGGTTAGTGTTATGATATGAGGGTAAGTTAGTGTTAGACATGTCTGTATGTAGTGTTATGATATGAGGGGTAGGTTAGTGGTAGACATGTCTGTATGTAGTGTTATGATATGAGGGTAGGTTAGTGTTATGATATGAGGGTAGATTAGTGTTAGACATGTCTGTATGTAGTGTTATGATATGAGGGGTAGGTTAGTGGTAGACATGTCTGTATGTAGTGTTATGATATGAGGGTAGGTTAGTGGTAGACATGTCTGTATGTAGTGTTATGATATGAGGGTAGGTTAGTGTTATGATATGAGGGTAGGTTAGTGTTATGATATGAGGGGTAGGTTAGTGTTATGAGATGAAGGTAGGTTAGTGGTAGACATGTCTGTATGTAGTGTTATGATATGAGGGTAGGTTAGTGGTAGACATGTCTGTATGTAGTGTTATGATATGTGGGTAGGTTAATGTTAGACATGTCTGTATGTAGTGTTATGATATGAGGGTAGGTTACTGTTAGACATGTCTGTATGTAGTGTTATGATATGAGGGTAGGTTAGTGGTAGACATGTCTGTATGTAGTGTTATGATATGAGGGTAGGTTAGTGTTATGATATGAGGGTAGGTTAGTGGTAGACATGTCTGTATGTAGTGTTATGATATGAGGGTAGGTTAGTGGTAGACATGTCTGTATGTAGTGTTATGATATGAGGGCAGGTTAGTGGTAGCCATGTCTGTATGTAGTGTTATTATATGAGGGGTAGGTGGGTGTTGGACATGTCTGTATGTAGTGTTATGATATGAGGGTAGGTTAGTGGTAGACATGTCTGTATGTAGTGTTAGGATATGAGGGTAGGTTAGTGGTAGACATGTCTGTATGTAGTGTTATGATATGAGGGGTAGGTTAGTGGTAGACATGTCTGTATGTAGTGTTATGATATGAGGGTAGGTTAGTGTTAGACATGTCTGTATGTAGTGTCATGATATGAGGGTAGATTAGTGGTAGACATGTCTGTATGTAGTGTTATGATATGAGGGTAGGTTAGTGGTAGACATGTCTGTATGTAGTGTCATGATATGAGGGTAGGTTAGTGGTAGACATGTCTGTATGTACTGTTATGATATGAGGGTAGGTTAGTGGTAGACATGTCTGTATGTAGTGTTATGATATGAGGGTAGGTTAGTGGTAGACATGTCTGTATGTAGTGTTATGATATGAGGGTAAGTTAGTGTTATGATATGAGGGGTAAGTTAGTGGTAGACATGTCTGTATGTAGTGTTATGATATGAGGGTAGGTTAGTGGTAGACATGTCTGTATGTAGTGTTATGATATGAGGGGTAAGTTAGTGTTAGACATGTCTGTATGTAGTGTTATGATATGAGGGGTAGGTTAGTGGTAGACATGTCTGTATGTAGTGTTATGATATGAGGGTAGGTTAGTGTTATGATATGAGGGTAGGTTAGTGGTAGACATGTCTGTATGTAGTGTTATGATATGAGGGGTAGGTTAGTGGTAGACATGTCTGTATGTAGTGTTATGATATGAGGGTAGGTTAGTGTTAGACATGTCTGTATGTAGTGGTATGATATGAGGGTAGGTTAGTGGTAGACATGTCTGTATGTAGTGTCATGATATGAGGGTAGGTTAGTGGTAGACATGTCTGTATGTAGTGTTATGATATGAGGGGTAGGTTAGTGGTAGACATGTCTGTATGTAGTGTTATGGTATGAGGGTAGGTTAGTGGTAGAGTTGTCTGTATGTAGTGTTATGATATGAGGGGTAGGTTAGTGGTAGACATGTCTGTATGTAGTGTTATGATATGAGGGTAGGTTAGTGGTAGACATGTCTGTATGTAGTGTTATGATATGAGGGTAGGTTAGTGGTAGACATGTCTGTATGTAGTTTTATGATATGAGGGTAGGTTAATGTTATGATATGAGGGTAGGTTAGTGGTAGACATGTCTGTATGTAGTGTTATGATATGAGGGTAGATTAGTGTTAGACATGTCTGTATGTAGTGTTATGATATGAGGTTAGGTTAGTGTTATGATATGAGGGTAGGTTAGTGGTAGACATGTCTGTATGTAGTGTTATGATATGAGGGTAGGTTAGTGTTATGATATGAGGGTAGGTTAGTGTTATGATATGAGGGTAGGTTAGTGGTAGACATGTCTGTATGTAGTGTTATGATATGAGGGTAGGTTAGTGGTAGACATGTCTGTATGTAGTGTTATGATATGAGGGTAGGTTAGTGGTAGACATGTCTGTATGTAGTGTTATGATATGAGGGTAGGTTAGTCGTAGACATGTCTGTATGTAGTGTTATGATATGAGGGTAGGTTAGTGGTAGACATGTCTGTATGAAGTGTTATGATATGAGGGGTAGGTTAGTGGTAGACATATCTGTATGTAGTGTTATGATATGAGGGGTAGGTTAGTGGTAGACATGTCTGTATGTAGTGTTATGATATGAGGGTAGGTTAGTGGTAGACATGTCTGTATGTAGTGTTATGATATGAGGGTAGGTTAGTGGTAGACATGTCTGTATGTAGTTTTATGATATGAGGGGTAGGTTAATGTTATGATATGAGGGTAGGTTAGTGGTAGACATGTCTGTATGTAGTGTTATGATATGAGGGTAGATTAGTGTTAGACATGTCTGTATGTAGTGTTATGATATGAGGGTAGGTTAGTGTTACGATATGAGGGTAGGTTAGTGGTAGACATGTCTGTATGTAGTGTTATGATATGAGGGTAGGTTAGTGGTAGACATGTCTGTATGTAGTGTTATGATATGAGGGTAGGTTAGTGGTAGACATGTCTGTATGAAGTGTTATGATATGAGGGTAGGTTAGTGGTAGACATGTCTGTATGTCGTGTTATGATATGAGGGTAGGTTAGTGGTAGACATGTCTGTATGTAGTGTTATGATATGAGGGTAGGTTAGTGTTAGACATGTCTGTATGTAGTGTCATGATATGAGGGTAGGTTAGTGGTAGACATGTCTGTATGTAGTGTTATGATATGAGGGTAGGTTAGTGGTAGACATGTCTGTGTGTAGTGTTATGATATGAGGGTAGGTTAGTGGTAGACATGTCTGTATGTAGTGTTATGATATGAGGGTAGATTAGTGTTAATATATGAGGGGTAAGTTAGTGGTAGACATGTCTGTATGTAGTGTTATGATATGAGGGTAGGTTAGTGGTAGACATGTCTGTATGTAGTGTTATGATAAGAGGGGTAAGTTAGTGTTAGACATGTCTGTATGTAGTGTTATGATATGAGGGGTAGGTTAGTGGTAGACATGTCTGTATGTAGTGTTATGATATGAGGGTAGGTTAGTGTTATGATATGAGGGTAAGTTAGTGTTAGACATGTCTGTATGTAGTGTTATGATATGAGGGGTAGGTTAGTGGTAGACATGTCTGTATGTAGTGTTATGATATGAGGGTAGGTTAGTGTTATGATATGAGGGTAGATTAGTGTTAGACATGTCTGTATGTAGTGTTATGATATGAGGGGTAGGTTAGTGGTAGACATGTCTGTATGTAGTGTTATGATATGAGGGTAGGTTAGTGGTAGACATGTCTGTATATATTGTTATGATATGAGGGTAGGTTAGTGGTAGACATGTCTGTATGTAGTGTTATGATATGAGGGTAGGTTAGTGGTAGACATGTCTGTATGTAGTTTTATGATATGAGGGGTAGGTTAATGTTATGATATGAGGGTAGGTTAGTGGTAGACATGTCTGTATGTAGTGTTATGATATGAGGGTAGATTAGTGTTAGACATGTCTGTATGTAGTGTTATGATATGAGGGTAGATTAGTGTTACGATATGAGGGTAGGTTAGTGGTAGACATGTCTGTATGTAGTGTTATGATATGAGGGTAGGTTAGTGGTAGACATGTCTGTATGTAGTGTTATGATATGAGGGTAGGTTAGTGGTAGACATGTCTGTATGAAGTGTTATGATATGAGGGTAGGTTAGTGGTAGACATGTCTGTATGTCGTGTTATGATATGAGGGTAGGTTAGTGGTAGACATGTCTGTATGTAGTGTTATGATATGAGGGTAGGTTAGTGTTAGACATGTCTGTATGTAGTGTCATGATATGAGGGTAGGTTAGTGGTAGACATGTCTGTATGTAGTGTTATGATATGAGGGTAGGTTAGTGGTAGACATGTCTGTATGGAGTGTCATGATATGAGGGTAGGTTAGTGGTAGACATGTCTGTACGTAGTGTTATGATATGAGGGTAGGTTAGTGGTAGACATGTCTGTATGTAGTGTTATGATATGAGGGTAGGTTAGTGTTAATATATGAGGGGTAAGTTAGTGGTAGACATGTCTGTATGTAGTGTTATGATATGAGGGTAGGTTAGTGGTAGACATGTCTGTATGTAGTGTTATGATATGAGGGTTAAGTTAGTGTTAGACATGTCTGTATGTAGTGTTATGATATGAGGGTAGATTAGTGTTAATATATGAGGGGTAAGTTAGTGGTAGACATGTCTGTATGTAGTGTTATGATATGAGGGGTAAGTTAGTGTTAGACATGTCTGTATGTAGTGTTATGATATGAGGGGTAGGTTAGTGGTAGACATGTCTGTATGTAGTGTTATGATATGAGGGTAGGTTAGTGTTATGATATGAGGGTAAGTTAGTGTTAGACATGTCTGTATGTAGTGTTATGATATGAGGGGTAGGTTAGTGGTAGACATGTCTGTATGTAGTGTTATGATATGAGGGTAGGTTAGTGTTATGATATGAGGGTAGATTAGTGTTAGACATGTCTTTATGTAGTGTTATGATATGAGGGGTAGGTTAGTGGTAGACATGTCTGTATGTAGTGTTATGATATGAGGGTAGGTTAGTGGTAGACATGTCTGTATATATTGTTATGATATGAGGGTAGGTTAGTGGTAGACATGTCTGTATGTAGTGTTATGATATGAGGGTAGGTTAGTGGTAGACATGTCTGTATGTAGTTTTATGATATGAGGGGTAGGTTAATGTTATGATATGAGGGTAGGTTAGTGGTAGACATGTCTGTATGTAGTGTTATGATATGAGGGTAGATTAGTGTTAGACATGTCTGTATGTAGTGTTATGATATGAGGGTAGATTAGTGTTACGATATGAGGGTAGGTTAGTGGTAGACATGTCTGTATGTAGTGTTATGATATGAGGGTAGGTTAGTGGTAGACATGTCTGTATGTAGTGTTATGATATGAGGGTAGGTTAGTGGTAGACATGTCTGTATGAAGTGTTATGATATGAGGGTAGGTTAGTGGTAGACATGTCTGTATGTCGTGTTATGATATGAGGGTAGGTTAGTGGTAGACATGTCTGTATGTAGTGTTATGATATGAGGGTAGGTTAGTGTTAGACATGTCTGTATGTAGTGTCATGATATGAGGGTAGGTTAGTGGTAGACATGTCTGTATGTAGTGTTATGATATGAGGGTAGGTTAGTGGTAGACATGTCTGTATGTAGTGTCATGATATGAGGGTAGGTTAGTGGTAGACATGTCTGTACGTAGTGTTATGATATGAGGGTAGGTTAGTGGTAGACATGTCTGTATGTAGTGTTATGATATGAGGGTAGGTTAGTGTTAATATATGAGGGGTAAGTTAGTGGTAGACATGTCTGTATGTAGTGTTATGATATGAGGGTAGGTTAGTGGTAGACATGTCTGTATGTAGTGTTATGATATGAGGGGTAAGTTAGTGTTAGACATGTCTGTATGTAGTGTTATGATATGAGGGGTAGGTTAGTGGTAGACATGTCTGTATGTAGTGTTATGATATGAGGGTAGGTTAGTGTTATGATATGAGGGTAGGTTAGTGTTAGACATGTCTGTATGTAGTGTTATGATATGAGGGGTAGGTTAGTGGTAGACATGTCTGTATGTAGTGTTATGATATGAGGGTAGGTTAGTGTTATGATATGAGGGTAGATTAGTGTTAGACATGTCTGTATGTAGTGTTATGATATGAGGGGTAGGTTAGTGGTAGACATGTCTGTATGTAGTGTTATGATATGAGGGTAGGTTAGTGGTAGACATGTCTGTATGTAGTGTTATGATATGAGGGTAGGTTAGTGTTAGACATGTCTGTATGTAGTGTTATGATATGAGGGGTAGGTTAGTGTTGGACATGTCTGTATGTAGTGTTATGATATGAGGGTAGGTTAGTGGTAGACATGTCTGTATGTAGTGTTATGATATGAGGGTAGGTTAGTGGTAGACATGTCTGTATGTAGTGTTATGATATGAGGGTAGGTTAGTGGTAGACATGTCTGTATGTAGTGTTATGATATGAGGGTAGGTTAGTGTTAGACATGTCTGTATGTAGTGTTATGGTATGAGGGTAGGTTAGTGGTAGACATGTCTGTATGTAGTGTTATGATATGAGGGTAGGTTAGTGGTAGACATGTCTGTATGTAGTGTTATGTTATGAGGGTAGGTTAGTGGTAGACATGTCTGTATGTAGTGTTATGATATGAAGGGTAGGTTAGTGTTATGATATGAGGGTAGGTTAGTGGTAGACATGTCTGTATGAAGTGTTATGATATGAGGGTAGGTTAGTGTTATGATATGAGGGTAGGTTAGTGGTAGACATGTCTGTATGTAGTGTTATGATATGAGGGGTAGGTTAGTGGTAGACATGTCTGTATGTAGTGTTATGATATGAGGGTAGGTTAGTGTTAGACATGTCTGTATGTAGTGTTATGATATGAGGGTAGGTTAGTGTTATGATATGAGGGTAGGTTAGTGGTAGACATGTCTGTATGTAGTGTTATGATATGAGGGGTAGGTTAGTGGTAGAAATGTCTGTATGTAGTGTTATGATATGAGGGTAGGTTAGTGGTAGACATGTCTGTATGTAGTGTTATGATATGAGGGGTAGGTTAGTGGTAGACATGTCTGTATGTAGTGTTATGATATGAGGGTAGGTTAGTGGTAGACATTTCTGTATGTAGTGTTATGATATGAGGGTAGGTTAGTGGTAGACATGTCTGTATGTAGTGTTATGATATGAGGATAGGTTAGTGGTAGACATGTCTGTATGTAGTGTTATGATATGAGGGTAGGTTAGTGGTAGACATGTCTGTATGTAGTGTCATGATATGAGGGTAGGTTAGTGGTAGACATGTCTGTATGTACTGTTATGATATGAGGGTAGGTTAGTGGTAGACATGTCTGTTTGTAGTGTTATGATATGAGGGTAGGTTAGTGGTAGACATGTCTGTATGTAGTGTTATGATATGAGGGTAGGTTAGTGGTAGACATGTCTGTATGTAGTGGTATGATATGAGGGTAGGTTAGTGGTAGACATGTCTGTATGTAGTGTTATGATATGAGGGTTAGGTTAGTGGTAGACATGTCTGTATGTAGTGTTATGATATGAGGGTAGGTTAGTGGTAGACATGTCTGTATGTAGTGTTATGATATGAGGGTAGGTTAGTGGTAGACATGTCTGTATGTAGTGTTATGATATGAGGGTAGGTTAGTGGTAGACATGTCTGTATGTAGTGTTATGATATGAGGGTAGGTTAGTGGTAGACATGTCTGTATGTAGTGGTATGATATGAGGGTAGGTTAGTGGTAGACATGTCTGTATGTAGTGTTATGATATGAGGGTAGGTTAGTGGTAGACATGTCTGTATGTAGTGTTATGATATGAGGGTAGGTTAGTGGTAGACATGTCTGTATGTAGTGTTATGATATGAGGGTAGGTTAGTGGTAGACATGTCTGTATGTAGTGTCATGATATGAGGGTATGTTAGTGTTAGACATGTCTATATGTAGTGTTATGGTATGAGGGTAGGTTAGTGGTAGACATGTCTGTATGTAGTGTTATGATATGAGGGGAAGGTTAGTGTTAGACATGTCTGTATGTATTGTTATGATATGAGGGTAGGTTAGTGTTATGATATGAGGGTAGGTTAGTGTTATGATATGAGGGTAGGTTAGTGTTATGATATGAGGGTAGGTTAGTGGTAGACATGTCTGTATGTAGTGTTATGATATGAGGGTAGGTTAGTGTTAGACATGTCTGTATGTAGTGTTATGATATGAGGGTAGGTTAGTGGTAGACATGTCTGTATGTAGTGATATGATATGAGGGTAGGTTAGTGGTAGACATGTCTGTATGTAGTGTTATGATATGAGGGTAGGTTAGTGGTAGACATGTCTGTATGTAGTGATATGATATGAGGGTAGGTTAGTGGTAGACATGTCTGTATGTAGTGTTATGATATGAGGGTAGGTTAGTGTTAGACATGTCTGTATGTAGTGTTATGATATGAGGGTAGGTTAGTGTTATGATATGAGGGTAGGTTAGTGTTAGACATGTCTGTATGTAGTGTTATGATATGAGGGTAGGTTAGTGTTAGACATGTCTGTATGTAGTGTTATGATATGAGGGTAGATTAGTGATAGACATGTCTGTATGTAGTGTTATGATATGAGGGTAGGTTAGTGTTAGACATGTCTGTATGTAGTGTTATGATATGAGGGGTAGGTTAGTGGTAGACATGTCTGTATGTAGTGTTATGATATGAGGGTAGTTAGTGTTATGATATGAGGGTAGGTTAGTGTTAGACATGTCTATATGTAGTGTTATGAATAAGGGTAGGTTAGTGTTATGATATGAGGGTAGGTTAGTGTTAGACATGTCTATATGTAGTGTTATGATATGAGGGGTAGGTTAGTGTTATGATATGAGGGTAGGTTAGTGGTAGACATGTCTGTATGTAGTGTTATGATATGAGGGTAGGTTAGTGATAGACATGTCTGTATGTAGTGTTATGATATGAGGGTAGGTTAGTGGTAGACATGTCTGTATGTATTGTTATGATATGAGGGTAGGTTAGTGTTAGACATGTCTGTATGTAGTGTTATGATATGAGGGTAGGTTAGTGTTATGATATGAGGGTAGGTTAGTGTTAGACATGTCTATATGTAGTGTTATGATATGAGGGTGGGTTAGTGGTAGACATGTCTGTATGTAGTGTTATGATATGAGGGGTAGGTTAGTGGTAGACATGTCTGTATGTAGTGTTATGATATGGGGGTAGGTTAGAGTAACAGTAGGTTTGTCTAATCGTTTACGTAACAGTGTGTGTGTGTGTGTGTGTGTGTGTGTGTGTGTTCCAGGTACCTCAGTGGTCATCATGGTGTCTGTTAGTCTGGTAGTGTTACTGCTGGTGATCAGCCTGATCATAGTCTACAGATGGAAATACAACAAGGTCACAGGTGAGAAACACACACACACACACACACACACACACACACACACACACACACACACACACACACACACACACACACACACACACACACACACACACACACACACACACATAGCTCTATATAAAGAGAGCAATTTCCCCTTTTTTAAATATTTTCATTTACTTTTCTAAGAAATGTATTTGCATAATAGCCATGTCATCATTTGTCCCTGGTTGAGAAGCATAAACAGTCACTGAGGAGTGTCTGACCCCTGATGTATTCTGGTGGAAGTGCATCTCTCTCTCTCCCTCTCTCTCTCTTTCCTACTCTCTTTCTCTCCCTCCCTCCGTCCTCTCTCTCACTTCCTGTCTATCTCTCTCGCTCTGTCTCTCTCTCGTCCTCTCTCTCCCTTTTTGTCTCTCTCTACCTCTCTCTCTCTCTCTGAGTGTTGTGTGTGTGTTGTGTTCCACAGGATCTGTCTCTTCAACACACAGAGTGAGTCCAGACACAGGAAACAACGAAGGGGTCAGTGTATTTTGGTTGTTCGTTTTTGTGTCTGAGTGATGTCATTGAGTGATGTCATTGAGTAATGTGTTGAGTGTGTTTGTGAGTGTCATACTATTATCTCCTCTCCCCTTTTCTCTCCTCCCTCTTCTCCAGGGTTGTCATGGTGACGGTGACTATGAAGAGATAAAGGAGAGCCCCCTACAGTCAGACTCAGGTGCTGCGATGACCACCATCTACGCCACCGCCAACTTACCTACAAGCCACTCTGAGTCTCTCCACCACGCCAGCGTCAACTTCCACAAGAACCCCAGCGGCCCCAACGAAGCAACTGCCACCATCACTAAAGAGGGCAGCTGCCCCAATGAGGCCACCGCTGCCATTTCTAAAGAGGGCACTTCATCATGTGACTATGCTACTGTGAACTTTGGTCAAAGCCCCGCCTACTCTACTGTCAATCATCCACACAGCTCCTCTGAGGCTCCTCTCTTCTACTCCACAGTCAGCAAACCCAGACACTTGAGTCACTGGCAACCAATCACAAGATACATACACTCACTGGCGACCAATCACAAGAGACACATTTTAACTATATGCGCTGACCTCTATTTTTAGGAAATTTCTCTTTAACTTTTTTTTTGTCTCTCTCTGCCGGTCTCTGTCAGTCTCTTTTTCTCTCTCGCTCACGGTCTCTGTCAGTCTCTTCTTCTCTCTCGCTCACGGTCTCTGTCAGTCTCTTCTTCTCTCTCGCTCACGGTCTCTGTCAGTCTCTTCTTCTCTCTCTCTCACGGTCTCTGTCAGTCTCTTTTTCTCTCTCGCTCACGGTCTCTGTCAGTCTCTTCTTCTCTCTCGCTCACGGTCTCTGTCAGTCTCTTCTTCTCTCTCTCTCACGGTCTCTGTCAGTCTCTTTTTCTCTCTCGCTCACGGTCTCTGTCAGTCTCTTCTTCTCTCTCGCTCACGGTCTCTGTCAGTCTCTTCTTCTCTCTCTCTCTGCCGGTCTCTGTCAGTCTCTTTTTCTCTCTCGCTCACGGTCTCTGTCAGTCTCTTTTTTTCTCTCTCTCTGCCGGTCTCTGTCAGTCTCTTTTTCTCTCTCGCTCACGGTCTCTGTCAGTCTCTTTTTTTCTCTCTCTCTCTGCCGGTCTCTGTCAGTCTCTTTTTTTCTCTCTCTCTGCCGGTCTCTGTCAGTCTCTTTTTCTCTCTCGCTCACGGTCTCTGTCAGTCTCTTTTTCTCTCTCGCTCACGGTCTCTGTCAGTCTCTTTTTCTCTCTCGCTCACGGTCTCTGTCAGTCTCTTCTCTCTCTCTCACGGTCTCTGTCAGTCTCTTTCTCTCTCTCTCACGGTCTCTGTCAGTCTCTTTCTCTCTCTCTCACGGTCTCTGTCAGTCTCTTTCTCTCTCTCTCTCTCACGGTCTCTGTCAGTCTCTTTTTCTCTCTCTCACGGTCTCTGTCAGTCTCTTTCTCTCTCTCTCACGGTCTCTGTCAGTCTCTTTCTCTCTCTCTCTCAATCTCCTGTTCTCTCACTGACAGTGAGTTTGCATGTCTTGCCCTTGTGAGCGGAGGTTTCACTTGATGGCAATTTAGGAGCCTGGCGGCGAACGCCGAACACCCTGCTCAAAACTGACAGCGAATCTCGATAAAGGGGTGGAGTCAACAACTCAGTTTAAGTTGTTCTATTGGTTTACTGAGATCTCAGTAGCTTGTCTGTTATGTGATGACATCATTCATTAAGGGGAGTTGGGTTGTAGAGGAGGGATGTTTCTTCTGTTCAGAAACTCATCTGTTGAGTTGATCATTTATAAAGACTGTATTTGGATCAATTAAATGTCAGAAAAAAGTTATAAAATATATTGATGTTTACTTTCACTATATTGTGTTCCTCCTCTGCTCAAACAAACTTTAACTTTAGAACAGAGAAGTTAACAGTTTTAAGACTTAGTCACCTACAGGAAGCTGAGTTCAGTGGTGTGGGGGCTGTGCTTTGGCAAAGTGGGTGGGGTTATATCCTGCCTGTTTGGCCTGTCCGGGGGTATCATCGGATGGGGCCACAGTGTCTTCTGATCCCTCCTGTCTCAGCCTCCAGTATTTATGCTGCAGTAGTTTATGTGTCGGGGGGCTAGGGTCAGTCTGTTACATCTGGAGTATTCTCTTGTCTTATCCAGTGTCCTGTGTGAATGTAAATATGCTCTCTCTAATTCTCTCTTTCTTTCTCTCTTTCTCTCGGAGGACCTGAGCCCTAGGACTACCTGGCATGATGACTCCTTGCTGTCCCCAGTCCACCTGGCCATGCTGCTGCTCCAGTTTCAACTGTTTCTGCCTGCGGCTACGGAACCCTGACCTGTTCACCGGACGTGCTTGTTGCACCTCGACAATTACTATGATTATTATTATTTGACCATGCTGGTCATTTACGAACATTTTAACATCTTGACCATGTTCTGTTATAATATCCACCCGGCACAGCCAGAAGAGGACTGGCCACCCCTCATAGCCTGGTTCCTCTCTAGGTTTCTTCCTAGGTTTTTGGCCTTTCTCAGGAGTTTTTCCTAGGGAGTTTTTCCCAGCCACCGTGCTTCTTTCACATGCATTGCTTGCTGTTTGGGGTTTTAGGCTGGGTTTCTGTACAGCACTTTGAGATTTCAGCTGATGTACGAAGGGCTATATAAATAAATTTGATTTGATTTGATTTGATTTGATTTCTCTGGTGGTTTAGAAGTCTAACCTCTGGCCGGTTTGAACCAGTTTCACTCTGCAGCACACAGACCTGGAGACACTGAGGTCACTACAGTTAAATCATCAGGATGTGTAGGATAATGCCCACCCATTCCACCACCACCATCACTATACTCATCTCCTTGACATGCAGAGAGAAAGAGACTGTTCATTTTGATTGTTTCTTTCACTTTTGTTTATTATCTACTTCACTTGCTTAGGCAATTTGTTTCCCATGCCAATAAAGCCCTTAAATTGAAATTGAGCGAGAGCGAGACAGAGACAGAGACAGACAGATAGACTCTCTGCTTTGGCAATGTAAGCATGTTTCCCATGCCAATAAATCCCTTTTAATTTAATTTTATTTAAAGACAGAGAGAGACAAAAAGACAGAGACAAAAAGACAGAGAAAGAGAGAAAGAGAGAGACAGAGGAGAGGGGTGGGGTGTCAGATGAGGGAGGAGCTTTCAATTAAGGAAGACAGAGCGTTTCAGAAACACCCTGCTGTTAAGTGTGTAGCTGACAGAGACGTGTTGTGGAACTGTGCTAGCTGGTAGTATAGTAAAGTAAGTTTACCAGTATAGTTACTGTGATAGTAAAGTAACTTTAACAGTATAGTTACTGTGGTAGTAAAGTAACTTTAACAGTATAGTAACTGTGATAGTAAAGTAACTTTAACAGTATAGTAACTGAGGAGTAACTGTCCAGAATGAAGATATTCCTTGTTGTCTCCTGCTGTCTCCTCTCAGGTGAGTTCTGTCTGTCTGTCTGTCTGTCTGTCTGTCTGTCTGTCTGTCTGTCTGTCTGTCTGTCTGTCTGTCTGTCTGTCTGTCTGTCTGTCTGTCTGTCTGTCTGTCTGTATCAGTTTCCATAATACTGTGTGGATCATATAGTACATATAGAACAAGATATGTATTTGTCAATAAGGAGCCAGAAAGTTGTACAGTTCTGAGTTTGTTTTTCACATGTACCTTATGATAATGCACTGAAATTAAAATGTTTGATATGTTGGTCTTTTACCTGGGTTTGTGCAGGGTTAATGTCAGGTTTGTGCAGGGTTCAAGTAAGATTTTAGGCAGGGCTGAAGTAAGATTTATTCAGGGTTAAAGTATATCTCACAGGGCATCAGTTGTGACTGTACTGTGTATTTCTGTTTGACAGCTCTGTGTGTTGTGGAGTCAGCTGTCACTAAGGAAGTGGTAGGAGGACAAGTCACTGTGGGCTGCTCATTCACATTGGCAGGGAACAACAACAAATACTTCTGCAAGGGGACATGTTCTGATAAAGACATTCTGGTTGAAACTAATGGGAGTAAGACTGTAACTCAAGGAAGATACAGAATAAAAGACATGGGAGATGTATTCTATGTGACCATCAAGGACTTGAGGAAGTCAGACTCAGGGACCTACTGGTGTGGAGTGGACAGAACTATAAAGGACACATTCCAAGAGTTGCATCTCATAGTTACAGATGGTAAGTGAATACTCCATATACATTTGTATCTAGTAATTCACTTCCTGACTTATTTCCTGACATGAAGTTGTTTCAATATTGGTGTTTATCTGTACTTTCTATTGACTCACAGCTCCTCCCATTCCTACACCGTCACCACTCACCTCCAGACCCCATGTCTCCACAACCCTCCCAAACCTCTCTACAACATCCCCATACACCTCCACAACCTTACCAAACCTCTCTACAACATTTATGGCATCTGGAGACATCAGTGCTGGTCCTTCACAGAGAACAGGTATGATGGACCGGTCCCTTGCCATCATTCTATCACCTTCAGACAACTATAATATGCTGCTGTATAATTCAGGTGAATAGATAATATAGCTATATCTGTTAATGCACTGGACAAATCTCTCTCTCTTTCTCTGTCTCTCTCTATATATAATATATTTGTCTCTCTATATGTCTGTCTTCCTACCGGTTTAGGAAGGAGAAGGGTCTGAGAGGAATGTAATTATCTTGTATTTGTAGTTCTAGGTTTCCCAGTGGTCATCATGGTATGTGTGAGTCTGGCTGTGTTGGTTGTGGGGCTCATCTTGTTACTGATCTACAAATGGAGGAGAGACAGGACATCCTCAAGTGAGTAACACTCATATGTATATTTACGAAAAGCGATACAGGAGCGCCAAGTCCAGGTCCAAGAGGCTCCTAAACAGCTTCTATCCCCAAACCATAAGACTCCTGAACATCTAGTCAAATGGCAACCCAAACTATTCACATTGCCCCCCTCCCCTCTCCACACCACTGCCACTCTCTGTAGTCATCTATGCATAGTCATCACAGGAGTGATGGTTGCTGATAATGGGCCTCTGTACGCCTATGTAGATATTCCCTAAAAAGTATGCCGTTTCCAGCTACAATAGTCATTTACAACATTAACAGTCTACACTGTATTTCTGATCAATTTGTTATTTTAATGGACAAAAAATTAGATTTTCTTTCAAAGACAAGGACATTTCTAAGTGACCCCAAACTTTTGAATATGTACCGTCTGTATGTATGTATGTACTGTATGTATTTCTGTATGTACAGTATTTACGTGCACACAGGCATACAGTGGTATAGTGGAGTGTATACACAGCCTAGCAGACACTATTATATTCCCATGGCCTAATCCAAGTTAACACACATCTATTTTGTAGGCCTAATAACAATACAATGGACTGAAATTAAATATTACAAAATGATATTTCCCCAAATGAAAACAAAAGTGTACCTGATGATATTTTGCTGCTGTGTTAAAAAAATGGCTCTTTCTTTAATCTATTGATGGTCAAATACTTCAGTTGGAACTGGTTCTGTTAAACATGATTTTAACAGTTGATAGACAACTTTATCACTGTTACAAACTAGACTGTTCTCTTATATAACAACAACCTTGTTGAAATAAAGAAGTCTCTGGTGCTTCATCATGACTTCATTAGTTGTCTTTCCATCAATTACACAGAACCAGTACTGTAACTAAAACCCATTTAACACTAATACAAGGGGTAGAGTACAGTTTATTAGCCTACAGTATATTATGCAGTACCAGTACTGTCACTAAACCCATTTAACACTAATACAAGGAGTAGAGTACAGTTTATTAGACTACAGTATATTATGCAGTACCAGTACTGTAACTAAACCCATTTTAACACTAATACAAGTAGTAGAGTACAGCTTATTAGCCTACAGTATATTATGCAGTACCAGTACTGTAACTAAACCCATTTAACACTAATACAAGGAGTAGAGTACAGCTTATTAGCCTACAGTATATTATGCAGTACCAGTACTGTAACTAAACCCATTTAACACTAATACAAGGAGTAGAGTACAGTTTATTAGACTACAGTATATTATGCAGTACCAGTACTGTCACTAAGCCCATTTTCACACTAATACAAGGGGTAGAGTACCGTTTATTAGCCTACAGTATATTATGCAGTACCAGTACTGTAACTAAACCCATTTAACACTAATACAAGGAGTAGAGTACAGTTTATTAGACTACAGTATATTATGCAGTACCAGTACTGTCACTAAGCCCATTTTCACACTAATACAAGAGGTAGAGTACAGTTTATTAGCCTACAGTATATTATGCAGTACCAGTACTGTCACTAAACACCTTTTGACACTGCTGGATCTGATTGATTTTTTTTCACATTTTCAATGTCAGTACAGTTCCAGGCTTCAGTTGAATGACTAACCAGGCCAGCCCAGTCCAGCTTGGGTCTGTAGTGGGAAGAGAGGTACTGTAGGAACTCAGAACACAAGAACACAGTGGTGGTTTACACACCACAGAACTAAGCTGACACTGTGCCATGCCAAGACAAGCTCAGATGAGTTGTCCTGGATACTCATGCTAGAAATGTTACTGTATCTAATATCTAGGCCAGCAGAGTAAAACATTGGTTTACCTGACTGAAAGATTGATCATTTATGGTCATTCAGAGAAGATGTCACTGTTTCTCATAGAAGTTTTCACACAGGGAGCCTTTCCTTCACCTGGCGGGCCGTTTGGGACATTTTGAGCAAAAATAGAGTATACCAAATGTTCCATACACTACTACACCACTGCACCACTACACCACTACACCACTACACCACTGCACTACTACACCACTACACCACTGCACTACTACACCACTGCACCACTGCACTACTACACCACTACACCACTGCACTACTACACCACTACACCACTGCACTACTACACCACTACACCACTGCACTACTACACCATTACACCACACCACTGCACTACTACACCACTACACCACTGCACTACTACACCACTACACCACTGCACTACTACACCACTACACCACTGCACTACTACACCACTACACCACTGCACTACTACACCACTACACCACACCACTGCACGTGCACTCGCATGCTTTATATGTTGTGTGTTCCACAGAGCCAGTCACCAATCCAGACACAACAACCCAAGACTCCACCTACCAAACCCTCAACACAACAACCCAAGACTCCACCTACCAAACCCTCAACACAACAACCCAAGACTCCACCTACCAAACCCTCAACACAACAACCCAAGACTCCACCTACCAAACCCTCAACACAACAACCCAAGACTCCACCTACCAAACCCTCAACACAGCAACCCAAGACTCCACCTACCAAACCCTCAACACAACAACCCAAGACTCCACCTACCAAACCCTCAACACAACCGATCCAAACTAAAATGATGACACCATTAACTTCACACAGAGACAGGATACTGTTAGTACAGTGTTATTCTTTGTAACATTTGTACTTTTGGAAATCCATTCTGCACCATACTTTCTCAATCAATGGTAACATATGTGGATTAATATAATAAAATATATTGATGTATACTTTAACTATAATGTCATCATCTCAACATTGTGTTCCTCCTGAAATAAACATGGTAACTTTCGAACAGAGAAGTTGACAGTTTTAACACTTAGTCACCACAGCTAGCTGAGTTCTCTGGTGGTTTAGAAGTCTATCCTCCGGCCGGTTTGAACCAGTTTCACTCTGCAGCACATATAGACCTCCAGACAGTGAGGTCATTTCAGAACCAGGATATGGGGCTAATGCCCTCCCCCTCCACCACCACCATCTCTATCTCCATCTCTCTGATATGCAGAGGGACAGAGAGTAGGGTGTGGTGTCAGAGGAGGGAGGAGCATCAATAAAGGAAGAAAGAAGACTTCAGAAACACCCAGCTGTCAAACACTGTCTGACTGGTGATGGTTTAGTAGGACTGAGAGTAGCTGACAGAGAAGCTGTTGTGGACCTGGGCTTGTTGATGCACCAGGTGGTAGTATGGTAAATGTGATATTAAAGTAACTTTAACAGTATGTTTACTGTGGTAGTAAAGTAACTTTAATAGTATAGTAAGTGTGGTAGTAAAGTAACTTTAACAGTATGGTAACTGTGATAGTAAAGTAACTTGAACAGTATGTTAACTGTGGTAGTAAAGTAACTTTAACAGTATAGTAACTGAGATAGTAAAGTAACTTTAACAGAAAAGTAACTGAGGAGTAACTCTTCAGAATGAAGATACTGCATGTTGTCTCCTGCTGTCTCCTTTCAGGTGAGTTCTGTCTGTCTGTCTGTCTGTCTGTCTGTCTCTGTCTGTCTGTCTGTCTGTCTGTCTGTCTGTCTGTCTGTCTGTCTGTCTGTCTGTCTGTCTGTCTGTCTGTCTGTCTGTCTGTCTGTCTGTCTGTCTGTCTGTCTGTCTGTCTGTCTGTCTGTCTGTCTGTCTGTCTGTCTGTCTGTCTGTATCAGTTTCTATAGTACTAGACTGTATACTGTCTGTAGTCTGTATCAGTTTCTATAGTACTAGACTGTATACTGTCTGTAGTCTGTATCAGTTTCTATAGTACTAGACTGGATACTGTCTGGATGATATAGTGTACTAAGATAATGATTTGTCTATAAGGAGCCAGAACGTGATACACTAGAGATATGATCAGTTGATATATCTGCATATTCATGGTGGAATGTACTGAATTTATCTCACATCTCTGTTGATGGGTACAGTAGGACTATGAGGGTGTTGAGGACAAAGAGGTTCCAGTTCCTCTTTAGTGACCGTATGTTTCTGTTTTACAGCTCTCTGTGTTGTGGAGTCAGTCATCACTAAGGCGGCTGGAGTTGTTGGGGGACAGGTCACAATACAGTGCTCATATGCAGATAAATGGTTTGGAAAAAGCAATGATAAGTACTTCTGTAGGAAGAACTGTGACAGTTACAATGACATTCTGGTTCAAACTCAGAAGAACAAGAACTATATTGAGAGAGGAAGATACACCATACATGACAAAAGAAATGGAGACTTCACTGTTACCATCAAGAACCTGGTGAAGTCAGACTCTGGGACCTACTGGTGTGGAGTGGACAGATCTATAAAAGTTTCATACCAAGAGGTGCGTCTCACAGTTACAGATGGTAAGTGAACCTTTAGTCACATTTGTCAGAGGTTAATGTTTGTTACAGGCTTCATGACTTCATTAGAGAACAGTAAAATGGTGACAGTATTTGTGGCTGCCTGTTCTTTTGTTTTACACACAGCTCCTCCTAAACCGTCAACTGTCACCTCCAGACCTAATTTCTCCACAACATTCCTTCCATCTGGAGACATCAGTGTTGGTCCTTCACAGAGAGCAGGTATGATGGACTTGTCCCTTGCAATCATTCTTTCACCTTCAGACAACTTCAATGTGCTGCTATAGACAGAAACAACAATATCTGGTCAAGCATTAGACAAATCTCATCTCCTCTCTCTCTCTCTTCTTCTCTCTCTCTCTCTCTCTCTCTCTCTCTCTCTCTTTCTCTCTATTTCTCTCTATTTCTCTCTATTTCTCTCTATTTCGGTCTATTTCTCTCTCTCTCTCTCTCTCTCTCTCTCTCTCTCTTTCTCTCTCTCTCTCCTGCAATTCAAGTGGTTTTATTGGCATAGGAAACAAATGTTTACATTGCCAAAGCAAGTGAAATGGATGAGCAAAGTGAAATAAACAAAAAGTGAACAGCAAATATTACACTTACACAAGTTCCAAAAGAATAAAGACATTTGAAATGTCATGTGTCTATATACAGTGATGTAACGATGTTTAAATAGTTAAAGCAGAAAAGGGTTAGACCCAGATGCAGACCACGTCAGAGAAACTATAGTTTAATAATCCAACAGGGGCAGGCAATAGACAGGTCAAGGCAGGCAGGGGTCAGAAACCAGGTGGGGCAACGGTTGGGTCTAATTGTGTTGCAGTCCTGGGGCTCTGTGGGGTCTGTTTGTGAACAGAGCCTCAGGACCAGCATGCTTAGGATACTCTTTTCCAGGTTCATCTCTCTGTAGGTGATGGCTTTGGAATGGAAGGTTTGGGAATTGCTTCCTTTTAGGTGGGTGTGGATTTTATTAGCTCTTTTCTGGATTTTGATACTTAGCTCTACTTGTTCTCCCCACCGTATTTGGTGTTTTACATTGTACAAAGAGGATCTTTTTGCAGATTGCGGACTCTGAATTTGGTGTTTGTCCCCATTTTGTGAATTCTTAGTTGGTGAGCGGACCCCAGACCTCACAACCATAAAGGGCAATGGGTTCTATGAATTATTCAATAATTTTTTGCCAAATCTTAATTGGTATGTCCAATTTTATCTTCCTTTTCATGGCATAAAAGTCCCTTGCCTTGTCTCTAAGAATGTTCACAGTTGTGGAAGTTACCTCTGGCAATGATGTTTAGGTCGAGGTATGTGTAGTTTTGTGTGCAAAAAAGCAACGGTGTCTAGATGGAATTTATATTTGTGGTCCTGACAACTGGACCTTTTTTGAAACATCATTATTTTTGTCCTACTGAGCTTTACTGTCAGGGCCCAGGTCTGACAGAATCTGTGCAGAAGATCTAGGTGCTGCTGTATGCCCACCTTAGTTGGGGACAGAAGCACCAGATCAGCAAACAGTAGACATTTGACTTCAGATTCTAGTAGGGTGGGGCCGGGTGCTGCAGACTGTACTAGTGCCCTCGTCAATGTGTTGATATGTGACCTGATTTGGGAAACTAGGTGTGTCTCAAGTCACGACTTCACAGGAGAGTCGTATGAACGTAAACATTTTTTAATCAAAATGCGTTTTTTGGCAGAAATGCCTTCTCGAATACCTGAACATTCATGTGCCTTAATAACAAACTCGTATGCCATCTGTAAATATGAATAAAATGGTTACATACAAGCCTTGTAGGTTAAGCCACAGAAAGACGGCAACCTTCCAACTATCCATGATTGGCTTATCAGGAATCAAGCTAAGACCCAAGTGCACACTGTGAAGTAACAATGTTTATTGTAACCACAGGGGCAGGCAAACGACAGGTCAAGGCAGGCAGGGGTCGATAATCCAGAGCAGAGGTCAAGGTACAGGACGGCAGGCAGGCTCAGGTCATGCAGAGGTCGGTAATCCAGAGGAGGAGCAAAGGTACAGGACAGCAGGTAGGCTCAGGGTTAGAGACAGGCAGTGGTCTGGTGGGCGGGCACAGGGTCAGGACAGGCAAAGGTCAAAGGACCAATTTATCGCGTAATTAATAGCTGATTCTAAGATTTGTAATTGATAACGTATATGTTTTTGCTGTTTGTTCTTTGTTATAGAGACAAAAAGATTGGAGAAATGGCTTCTCCACACATCTCCATTTTGGAAAGATAACTCTTTGTGTTGTTGTTTGTTTAGTGTGTTGTTTAGATTCTATTACATTGAGGTGATTTCTGACATGCTGTTCCTTCTTTTTCCTTCGTGTATTTCAGTATTTTTTTAAGTGGTTCACCATAGTGAAGACGTAGACTTAGCTTTTCTGGGTGTATGTTTTTGATTGGATAGGTTTCTCAATTTCTTTCTTAGGTTTTTGCATTCTTCATCAAATATACTGTTTAGACTTTCTACTGCCAAGTTTACACCTTCACTATTACAGTGAAATGTTTTGTCCAGGAAGTTGTCTAAAAGGGATTGAATTTGTTGTTGCCTAATTGTTTTTTGGTAGGTTTCTACACTACTTTCCTTCAATCTACAGCATTTCTTAATATTGTGCAGTTCCTTTGGCTTTGATGCCTCATGACTGAGTATTTCTCTGTTCAGGTAGACTAGATTTTGCTGTGATCTGATAGGGGTGTCAGTGGGCTGACTGTGAACGCTCTGAGATAATCTGGGTTGAGGTCAGTGTTAAAGTAATCTACAGTACTACAGCCAAGTGATGAGCTGTAGGTGTACCTACCATAGGAGACTCTTCGAAGCCAATGACTATGTACATACCCAGCATCTGACAGATCTGCAGGAGTTGAGACCCATTTGTGTTGGTTATTAAAATGTTGACTAATTTAATAGAGTGGATTAGGTCTGCTCTATAGCAAATTAGCATACCCCCTGAGTCTCTTCCCTGTTTCACACCTGGTAGTTTGGTGGATGGGACTACCAGCTCTCTGTAACCTAGTGGGCAACCAGTGGGTCCGTCTCCTCTGTACCATGTTTCTTGTAGGATGACAATGTCTGTATTTCCAATTTCTTTGATAATGTCTGGGTTCCTGCTCTTCAGGCCAAAGGCAGATGACCTCAGACCTTGTATATTCCAGGATGAGATAGTAAAAGCTTTGTGTTCCATAGTGTCGAGTGTTGCCTCCTTCGCTTTCACTTTTTTCACCCGCCACCATTCCCCCCCTTCCTCCTCTGTAGACTCTCCATCCTTGGACTCTCCTGCAAGACAGAGTGAGAGTGCTGTTAAGTTTAACCTCTGTAGGGTAGGTGGGACGCAATCGTCCCACACTATTCAACAGCCAGTGAAAAATCAGAGCGCCAAATTTAAAACCACAAAATGTCATAATTCAGAGTTCTCAAACATAGGAATATTTTACACCATTTTATAGATACACTTCTCCTGAATCGAACCACGTTGTCTGATTTCCAAAAGGCTTTACAGCGAAAGCAAAACATTAGATTATGTTAGGAGAGTACATAGACACAAATAACCACATAGCCATTTCCAAGCAACTAGCATGCATCACAAATACCCAAAACATAGCTAAATGAAGCACTAACCTTTGACGATCTTCATCAGATGACACTCCTAGGACATCATGTTACACAATACATGCATTTTTTAAAGTTAGATTTCAGCATGGTTAAAGTTAGATTTCTGCAGGGTTAAAGTTAGATTTGAGCAGGGTTAAAGTTAGATTTGAGCAGGGTTAAAGTAAGATTTGAGCAGGGTTAAAGTTAGATTTGAGCAGGGTTAAAGTTAGATTTGAGCAGGGTTAAAGTAAGATTTGTGCAGGGTTAATGTTAGATTTGAGCAGGGTTAAAGTTAGATTTGAGCAGGGTTAAAGTTAGATTTGAGCAGGGTTAAGTAAGATTTGAACAGGGTTAATGTTAGATTTGAGCAGGGTTAAAGTTAGATTTGAGCAGGGTTAAAGTTAGATTAGAGCAGGGTTAACCTGTCTGGGAACCTGGGACGCTTGCGTCCCACCCTGGTCAACAGCCAGTGGAATCGCGTCGCGCGAAATACAAATACCTCATAAATGCTATAACTTCAATTTCTCAAACATATGACTATTTTACATCAATTTATAGATACACCTCTCCTGAATCGAACCACGTTGTCTGATTTCAAAAAGGCTTTACAGCAAAAGCAAAACATTAGATTATGTTAGGAGAGTACACAGCCAAAAATAATCACACTGCCATTTTCAAAGCAACTAGCATGCATCACAAATACCCAAAACACAGCTAAATGCAGCACTAACCTTTGACAATCTTCATCAGATGACACTCCTAGGACATCATGTTACACAATACATGCATTTTTTGTTCGATAAAGTTCATATTTATATATAAAAACAGCATTTTACATCGGCGCGTGACATTCAGAAAATATTTTCCCCAAATGCTTCCAGTGAATCAGCGCTACAATTTACAAAATTACTATTTCGAAAACATTGTTAAAATGTAATATTGTCATTCAAAGAATTATAGATTAACATCTCTTGAATGCAACCGCATTGCCAGATTTAAAAATAACTTTACTGGGAAATCACACTTTGCAATAAACGAGGTCCTATGCTCAGAAAAATAGGCTAGGCGATACAGGTTAGCGCCATCTTGGAACCATCTAAAATCAAATATACTATTGTAAATATTCCCTTACCTTTGATTATCTTCATCAGAAGGCACTTCCAGGTATCCCAGGTCCACAACAAATGTAGTTTTGTTCTAAAAAGTTAATAATTTATGTCCCAATAGCTCCTTCTTGTTAGCGCGTTCCGAAGGCTACTCATAATGTACGAGGCGCACGGGACTTGTCGTCACGAATGTGCAAAAAATATATATTTACGTTCGTTCAAACATGTCAAACGTTGTATAACATAAATCTTTAGGGCCTTTTTCAATCAGAGCTTCAATAACATTCAAGGCGGACGATTGCATTGTCTTACTACACGTTTCGGAATGAAAGGGTACCCATGGGCGCCCGCGTCATGGTAGTAATGGCCCTCCCTCTATGACCAACTTTCCAGGCCTCTCGTTCGGTCAGTTTTTACCGGAGAAGAGTCAAAACACTTTGTAAAGACTGTTGACATCTAGTGGAAGCCTTAGGAAGTGCTAAATTAATCCTAACTCACGGTGTGTTTCATAGGCAAAGTGTAATTATCTTGTTTTTGTAGTTCTAGGTCCACCAGTGGTCATCATGGTGTGTGTGAGTCTGGCTGTGTTGGTTGTGGGACTCATCCTGCTACTGATCTACAAATGGAGGAGAGACAGGACATCCTCAAGTGAGTAACTCTCATATGTATGTATGTATGTATGTATGTATGTATGTATGTATGTATGTATGTATGTATGTATGTATGTATGTATGTATGTATGTATGTATGTATGTATGTATGTATGTATGTATGTATGTATGTATGTGTGTACACTACCGTTCAAAAGTTTGGGTCACTTAGAAATGTTCTTGTTTTTGAAAGAAAAGCAAATTTTTTGTCCATTAAAATAACATCAAATTGATCAGAAATACAGTGTAGACATTGTTAATGTTGTAAATGACTATTGTAGCTGGAAACGGCTGTTTTTTAATGGAATATCTACACAGTCGTACAGAGGCCGATTATCAGCAACCATCACTCCTGTGTTACAATAGCACATTGTGTTAGCTAATCCAAGTTTATCATTTTAAAAGGCTAATTGATCATTAGAAAACCCTTTTGCAATTATGTTTGACACTCTAATGTACTTGTCCTCTTGCTCAGTTGTGCACCGGGGCCTCCCACTCCTCTTTCTATTCTGTTCTGTTCCATTTGAACATGGGAGTGATGGTTGCTGATAATGGGCCTCTGTACGCCTATGTAGATATTCCATAAAAATCTGCCGTATCCAGCTAGAATAGTCATTTACAACATTAACAATGTCTACACGGTTTTTCTGATCAATTTTATGTTATTTTAATGGACAAAAAAATAATATTTTTTTCAAAAACAAGGACATTTCTAAGTGACCCCAAACTTATATGTGACCCCATATATATGTATGTACTGTATGTTTGTATTTCTGTATGTACAGTATTTACGTGCACACAGGCATACAGTGGCATAGTGGAGTGTTTACACAGCCTAGCAGACACTATTATATTCCCATGGCCTAATCCAAGTCAACACACATCTATTTTATTGGCCTAATAACAATATAAAGGACTGAAAAATGTAATATTAGAAAATGATGTTTCCCCAAATGAAAACAAAAGTGCATAGCTGATGATATGGGGCAGCTGTGTTAAAAACTAAATGGCTCTTTCTTTAATCTATTGATGGTCAAATAGTTCAGTTGGAACTGGTTCTGTTGAACATGATTTTAACAGTTGATAGACAACTTTATCACTGTTACAAACTAGACTGTTCTCTTATTTAACAACAACCTTGTTGAAATAAAGAAGTCTCTGGTGCTTCATCATGACTTCATTAGTTGTCTTTCCATCAATTACACAGAACCAGTACTGTAACTAAAACCCATTTAACACTAATACAAGGGGTAGAGTACAGTTTATTAGACTACAGTATATTATGCAGTACCAGTACTGTAACTAAAACCCATTTAACACTAATACAAGGGGTAGAGTACAGCATATTAGCCTACAGTATATTACACAGAACCAGTACTGTAACTAAAACCCATTTAACACTAATACAAGGGGTAGAGTACAGTTTATTAGACTACAGTATATTATGCAGTACCAGTACTGCAACTAAACCCATTTAACACTAATACAAGGGGTAGAGTACAGCTTATTAGCCTACAGTATATTATGCTGTACCAGTACTGTCACTAAACACCTTTTCACACTGCTGGATCTGATTGATTTTTTTTCACATTTTCAATGTCAGTACAGTTCCAGGCTTCAGTTGAATGACTAACCAGGCCAGCCCAGTCCAGCTTGGGTCTGTAGTTGGAAGAGAGGTACTGTAGGAACTCAGAACACAAGAACACAGTGGTGGTTTACACACCACAGAACTAAGCTGACACTGAGCCATGCCAAGACAAGCTCAGATGAGTTGTCCTGGATACTCATGCTAGAAATGTTACTGTATCTAATATCTAGGCCAGCAGAGTAAAACATTGGTTTACCTGACTGAAAGATTGATCATTTATGGTCATTCAGAGAACATGTCACTGTTTCTCATAGAAGTTTTCACACAGGGAGCCTTTCCTTCACCTGGCGGGCCATTTGGGACATTTTGGGCAAAAATAGAGTATACCAAATGTTCCATACACTACTACACCACTGTACCACTACACCACTACACCACTACACCACTGCACTACTACACCATTACACCACACCACTGCACGTGCACACACATGATTTATATGTTGTGTGTTCCACAGGGCCAGTCACCAATCCAGACACAACAACCCAAGACTCCACCTACCAAACCCTCAATACAACAACCCAAGACTCCACCTACCAAACCCTCAACACAACAACCCAAGACTCCACCTACCAAACCCTCAACACAACAACCCAAGACTCCACCTACCAAACCCTCAACACAACAACCCAAGACTCCACCTACCAAACCCTCAACACAACAACCCAAGACTCCACCTACAAAACCCTCATTAGTAAAACAACAGACCCAAACTAACGCTGTGTTAATAACATGTTGGAAACTCTGAAAATATCTCTAGTAAACTGAGAGCAACAAGTTGTAAACATTCACTTGATGTGAACTCACTGAGATCGCTGATTGACTAATATCAAACTGTCTCAACCATGACATAACAGTACATCTATCATGCTTGTAATCAAATTAAAGTGTTCAAAAACCATATTGATAGATTGTTTTAATATAAGTATTGTTTTGTTGTTGTATGTAATTCTGTAAATGCTGTTGTCAAGGTAATTTCCTCAGTTCGTGAAGTCAGTGGTCAGTATGTGGGAGAAGTCGATGCTCAGGGATGATAGACAAGTCTCCCACTAGTAATTATCAGTCGGAGGGACCTTCAAGTGGAATGTTCTGGTATTTACTAGTATTTACAGTCAGTAAAGTCTCTGTAACATTTGAATCATTTTTTAACCTCCCACTAGTAATTATCAGTTGGTGTCACGACTTCCGCCGAAGTCGGTTCCTCTCCTTGTTCGGGCGGTGTTCGGCGGTCGACGTCACTGGTCTTCTAGCCATCGCCGATCCACTTTTCATTTTCCATTTGTTTTGTCCTTGTTTCCCCACACACCTGGTTTTCATTTCCCAATTACTTGTCATGTATTTAACCCTCTGTTTCCCCCATGTCTTTGTGAGTGTTTGTTAATTGTTCGGGTCGGTATGTTCCGGCTGGTTTGTGCCGGGTGCTGTTTATCACCCGTGCTTTGTGGCAACCGTTCTTTTTGCACTTTGTGAATTGTTTTACTTTGTGCTGTCTAGTAAAGCGCGTTGTTTCACTCATCTCTGCTCTCCTGCACCTGACTTTATACACCAGCTACACCCACCAACCTGACAGTTGGAGGGACCTTCAAGTGGAATGTTCTGCTATTTACTAGTATTTACAGTCAGTAAAGTCTCTAACATTTGAATAATTTTTTAACCTATCAAAATCCATTCTTGACCATACTTTCTCAAATACTGTAAATGTGGATTAATGAAATGTAAAACATATATAATCAAATAGACTGATACTTTAACTATATTGTCACCATCTCAATAATGTCTTCCTCCTCTGCTGAAACAAACATGGTAACTTTAGTATTCCAGGTGTCGATATTATGCTCCTATACTGTCTAAGTGATGGAAGCAAGAAGAACAGGGCTTAGTTCGGGTGGCTACAAGGTCCCTGATGATCTTCTTGGCCTTCCTGCAACACATGGTGTTGTAGGTGTCCTGGAGGGCAGGCAGGACACCTTTTGGTCAGCGGTGGTGGAGTTGCTATACCAGGCTGTGATGCAGCCCAACAGTATCCTCTAATACACATGTCCTCCGTGGAGACCTTAACCACTTAGCCCTCATTGTCCTCAAGGGCTTAGAGTTGCCTGAGAAAAAGGTATTTAGCTCATCCGGGTATGGTGGCGTTGGTGTCTGCGATGTGACTGGCTTTCTTTTTGTAATCCGTGACCCCATACGCCTCGTCCCTGTCCCACTGAAATGCTCCTCCACTTTGTGCCTTTAGTTGTATCTCGCCATCTTGATCGATTTGTGTAGGTCGTGCATCATGTTTACTCCTGCTCCCCCTTTCTGGCGCTCGTTGTCGCCAGCTGTCTCATGATTACGCACACCTGCCACTATCGTTACGCGCAACTGCACCTCATGAGTCTCACCTGGATTCCAACACTTCCCTGATTACCTTCGTTTTATCTGTCACTTCCCTTGGTTCTTTCCTCAGGCGTTATTGACTCTGTTTTGTTTTCATGTCTGTACGCTTTTCTTGTTTTGTATTACGTTCTATTTATTTATTAAATGATTCACTTCCTGTACTTGCTTCCCGACTATCGTATTTGTACTGTTAAGCCATATAATTGTCCCTGGTCACCTTGACATGTATATAAATAGCATCTCTATCGTCATATGATTAGATTTATAGTGTCTTTATCAGAGGCAATGTGAAGAACAACATTTTATTATATAGGCAAAGGACTAGATTTTTTATATATTGTTTTTAATATATATTTTTTTGATTTATTTCACCTTTATTTAACTAGGCAAGTCAGTTAAGAACAAATTCTTATTTACCCCGGCCAAACCTGGACGACGCTGGGCCAATTAAGTGTCTTTTTACCTGGAGATGTTCCCTATTGTAGTCTACTACTTTCGCCACTTGTTTACTACACTACCTTAATCATTCAGTTTAACTCATGGCCTCATGTGAGTTCTTAAAGAGATGGGTGGGGATACGGCTTAAGAGGACGTGGATGATGCTGAATGGGCTTACTTAAAAGAGAGCTCTCTAGTAAGTGTGAAAAACCTTCAAGAGGATTTCTGGTACTGGTTTACAAGGTGGAACAACAAGTTTATTACATTAGAAATAAGCATCACTGTCCCATGTTTCCCCCAACTGTAGTGTATAAGATACCATTTAGACTTTTATAAAATGTTTAACAAAATATATTAAAAAAGGCCAATCTTGGAAATGGTACAGAATCAAATGCGAAATGTATTCACATATTTAGACATAAATAATTGATGTTCTTACATTTGTGTCAGTGTATCATTGTGCACAGCATCATAGTCTATATCTTCCATTAAACATTTCTAGAACATTTTATATTTCTCGGTTAGAAACGTGAAACGCGAATCTCATTTTTGTGTGCAGAACCTGGACTTTCACTGTAATGGCTTTTTAACTTGAATGCATGTGTGTGCACGTCTGTATCTTTCTTCACCTAATGATTCTCCTCACTGTCTAACATGTTAATGATGGTGAGGAGGAAGAAAGTTGAACTTCTACCCAGAATGCAGTGGACCCTCAGCCTGTGTCCAACGCTGACCCAGAATGCATTGCTCGTGACCCCGACCACTAACAATCAGGCGCTGAATGACAAAGCATTGGATGTCAAACAATGTCACAGCTATTGACTCTGAATAGACTCTGTAGCACTAATTAAAGTCTATTATGTAATTAAGTTCTAATATGTAATTCTATGGTCTGTAGTCTGAAGAGAAGAGGTTGTCTGATGGTCTGGTTGTGACACAGTGTTGTTGTTACCAGAGCTGGGGTCCAATTCAATTCAATTAAATTCCATTTCAAACCAGACAATGAAAAGCAATTAAATGCATCATCGACGACCATAATTTTCCATGTGGACTTCTCAATCCGTGAATGGAATTTCACTTCATTTCCTGAATTGACTGAGTTGAAACATATAATTCATTAGAATAACTATAACCTCGTCCCCAGGCTCAATAGAGAGAGAGATGACTGGTTGTCGATAAGAGAATAGATTTATTAATATACTTGATCAACGATCCAGATCAATGAAATGTCAGAAAAATACACAATAAAATATACTGCTCAAAAAAATAAAGGGAACACTTAAACAGCACAATGTAACTCCAAGTCAATCACACTTCTGTGAAATCAAACTGTCCACTTAGAAAGCAACACTGATTGACAATAAATTTCACATGCTGTTGTGCAAATGGAATAGACAACAGGTGGAAATTATAGGCAATAAGCAAGACACCCCCAATAAAGGAGTGGTTCTGCAGGTGGTGACCACAGACCACTTCTCAGTTTCGATGCTTCCTGGCTGATGTTTTGGTCACTTTTGAGTGCTGGCGGTGCTTTCACTCTAGTGGTAGCATGAGACGGAGTCTACAACCCACACAAGTGGCTCAGGTAGTGCAGCTCATCCAGGATGGCACATCAATGCGAGCTGTGGCAAGAAGGTTTGCTGTGTCTGTCAGCGTAGTGTCCAGAGCATGGAGGCGCTACCAGGAGACAGGCCAGTACATCAGGAGTCGTGGAGGAGGCCGTAGGAGGGCAACAACCCAGCAGCAGGACCGCTACCTCCACCTTTGTGCAAGGAGGAGCAGGAGGAGCACTGCCAGAGCCCTGCAAAATGACCTCCAGCAGGCCACAAATGTGCATGTGTCTGCTCAAACGGTCAGAAACAGACTCCATGAGGGTGGTATGAGGGTCCGACGTCCACAGGTGGGAGTTGTGCTTACAGCCCAACACCGTGCAGGACGTTTGGCATTTGCCAGAGAACACTAAGATTGGCAAATTCGCCACTGGCGCCCTGTGCTCTTCACAGATGAAAGCAGGTTCACACTGAGCACGTGACAGACATGACAGAGTCTGGAGACGCCGGGGAGAATGTTCTGCTGCCTGCAAGATCCTCCAGCATGACCGGTTTGGCGGTGGGTCAGTCATGGTGTGGGGTGGCATTTATTTGGGGGGCCGCACAGCCCTCCATGTGCTCGCCAGAGGTAGCCTGACTGCCATTAGGTACCGAGATGAGATCCTCAGACCCCTTGTGAGATCATATGCTGGTGGCCCTGGGTTCGTCCTATAGCAAGACAATGCTAGACCTCATGTGGCTGGAGTGTGTCAGCAGTTCCTGCAAGAGGAAGGCATTAATGCTATGGACTGGCCCGCCCGTTCCCCAGACCTGAATCCAATTGAGCACATCTGGGACATCATGTCTCGCTCCATCCACCAACGCTACGTTGCACCACAGACTGTCCAGGAGTTGGCGGATGCTTTAGTCCAGGTCTGGGAGGAGATCCCTCAGCAGACCATCCGCCACCTCATCAGGAGCATGCCCAGGCATTGTAGGGAGGTCATACAGGCACGTGGAGGCCACACACACTACTGAGCCTCATTTTGACTTGTTTTAAGGACATTACATCAAAGTTGGATAAGCCTGTAGTGTGGTTTTCCACTTTAATTTTGAGTGTGACTCCAAATCCAGACCTCCATGGGTTGATAAATTGGATTTCCATTGATTATTTTTGTGTGATTTTGTTGTCAGCACATTCAACTATGTAAAGAAAAAAGTATTTAATAAGACTATTTCTTTCATTCAGATCTAGGATGTGTTGTTTAAGTGTTCCCTTTATTTTTTTGAGCAGTGTATAACGATGTATACTTTAACTATAATGTCATCATCTCAACAATGTGTTCCTCCTCTGCTGAAACAAACATGGTAACTTTAGAACAGAGAAGTTGACAGTTTTAACACTTAGTCACCACAGCTAGCTGAGTTCTCTGGTGGTTTAGAAGTCTAACCTCCGGCCAGTTTGAACCAGTTTCACTCTGCAGCACATAGACCTGGAGACATTGAGGTCACTACATAGAAATTAACAAGATGTGCAAGCTAAAGCCCAAACCTCCACCACCACCATCTCAATCTCTCTGACATGCATTTTACTTCACTTGCTTTGGCAATGTAAACATATGTTTCCCCTCCCAATAAATCCCTTTGAAATTAATTGAAATGAGAGAGACAGAGATGGATATAAATCTGGATATAAATCTGCTTTGGCAATGCAAGCAAGACATATCTATCTATATATATCTATATATATCTATATATATAGAGAGAGAGGGGTGTCAGAGGAGGGAGGAGCTTTCAATAAGGAAAGACGAGCACTTCAGAAACACCCTGCTGTCAAACTAGTAGCTTACAGACAAGCTGTTGTGGACCTGTGTTTGCTGGAGTGTAGTAAAGTAACTTTAACAGTATATTAACTGTGATAGTAAATTAACTTTAACAGTATAGTAACTATGGTAGTAAAGTAACTTCAACAGTACAGTTAATGTGTTAGTAAAGTAACTTTAACAGTATAGTAACTGAGGATTAACTGTCCAGAATGAAGATACTCCGTGTTGTCTCCTGCTGTCTCCTTTCAGGTGAGTTCTGTCTGTCTGTCTGTCTGTCTGTCTGTCTGTCTGTCTGTCTGTCTGTCTGTCTGTCTGTCTGTCTGTCTGTCTGTCTGTCTGTCTGTCTGTCTGTCTGTCTGTCTGTCTGTCTGTATCAGTTTCTATCATACTGTCTGGATCATATAGTACATAAGGAATAAGATACAGTACCAGTCAAAAGTTTGGACACCTACTCATTCCAGAATTTTCTTTATTTTTCTGTTTTCTACATTGTAGAATAATAGCGAAGACAACAAAACTGTGAAATAACACATATGGAATCATGTAGTAACAAAAAAGGTATTAAATAAATCAAAATGTATTTTATATTTGAGACTCTTCAAAGTAGCCACCCTTTGCCTTGATGACAGCTTTGCAAAAAGTAAGATTTGGGTAGGGTTAAAGTACGATTTGAGCAGGGTTAAAGTACGATTTGAGCAGGGTTAAAGTATGATTTGAGCAGGGTTAAAGTACGATTTGAGCAGGGTTAAAGTACGATTTGAGCAGGGTTAAAGTTAGATTTGAGCAGGGTTAAAGTACGATTTGAGCAGGGTTAAAGTTAGATTTTAGCAGGTTTAAAGTATATCTCATAGGTCATCAGTTGTGTCTGTACTGTGTGTTTCTGTTTGACAGCTCTGTGTGTTGTGGAGTCAGCTGTCACTAAGGAAGTGGTAGGAGGACAAGTCACTGTGGGCTGCTCATTCACATTGGCAGGGAACAACAACAAATACTTCTGCAAGGGGACATGTTCTGGTAAAGACATTCTGGTTGAAACTAAAGGGATTAAGAATGCATCTCAAGATAGATACAGTATAGAAGACAAGGGAGATGTATTCTATGTGACCATCAAGGACCTGAGGAAGTCAGACTCTGGGACCTACTGGTGTGGAGTGGACCGAACTATAAAGGACACATTCCAAGAGTTGCGTCTCATAGTTACAGATGGTAAGAGAATACTCCATATACATTTGTATCTAGTAATTCACTTCCTGACTTATTTCCTGACATGAAGTTGTTTCAGTATTGGTGTTTATCTGTACTTTCTGTTGACTCACAGCTCCTCCCATTCCTACACCGTCACCACTCACCTCCAGACCCCATGTCTCCACAACCCTCACAAACCTCTCTACAACATCCCCATACACCTCCACAACCCTCCCAAACCTCTCTACAACATCCCCATACACCTCCACAACCCTCCCAAACCTCTCTACAACATCCCCATACACCTCCACAACCCTCCCAAACCTCTCTACAACATCCCCATACACCTCCACAACCCTCCCAAACCTCTCTACAACATCCCCATACACCTCCACAACCCTCCCAAACCTAACAACATCCTCTAACCTCTCCACAACGTTTCTGGAGACGTCAGTGGTTGTCTATCAAGAGCAGGTATGATGAATCTCTCATCTCAGACATTACTACTAATATGTTGTGATATGATGAATCTCTCATCTCAGACATTACAACTAATATGTTGTGATATGATGAATCTCTCATCTCAGACATTACTACTAATATGTTGTGATATGAAATGCTGTAATGCTGGATAAAAAACAGTTGTACATGTTCAAGCATTGGACAAATGTCACTACTTTTCTCTCTCGCTCTCTTTTTTCACTCTCTCTCTCTCTCGGACACCCCACCTCTCTCTGTCTGTCTGTTTCTCTCTCTCGCTCGCTCTCTAGATTCTCTAGGATTACTCTCTTGCAGGACACATTGCTGTTAAGTTTCATGTATTCTGATTTCAGTGGTGCCTAAAATATAATGGTGCTCTGTTATGTGGTAGCAGGGACTATGTTGTCATGTGGATGCAGGAAGTGATGCAACACTTGAGGTTTTGTGGAAAGCAGCTGCTGACACCATGGCCTCTGTTGCTATGGTTACACTGATCACTATCTTACTCGATCTTACTATCTTACTCTTACTTATAGTTGTCATCCCACAGCTAGGAAGATAGTGAAGTCTCTTCCTTTATAGTTGTCATCCCATAGCTAGGAAGATAATGAAGTCTTCCTTTATAGTTGTCATCCCACAGCTAGTAAGATAGTTACGTCTCTTCCTTTATCACGCCTTTATTTCACTGTCCGTCCGTCCGTCCGTCCGTCCGTACTCAAAGAACAACACATGAAGAGCTGTTGGCGTTATTAAGGAATCTTAATGAAGACCCAAAGCACTCTGCCAAAGAGAGGAAACGGCTCCTCAGGCAATTTTACCAAGGCCACCCAGAAATATTTGTTCAGTTTAGGTTGTTTAGGTAGGTTGTTTGGTCGGACGGACGGACGGACGGACGGACCGTCCGACCAAACAACCTACCTTATCTTATTGACTGACCTATCCACCAGTCTACCAACAAACCGACCAAATGACAGTTGTATCTATCCATCTATGATATTTATAGTCTGGAAAGTATAGTGTTTGCAAAAATCTGGTAATTTCAGAAAAACCTGGGAATTTTAGCAAACTGACCAGCTTTGTTCAACCATAATAAAGTCTCTCCTCCTGCCTGTGGTCAGGTCTGATGGTATCTATGATATATACAGTACTCTGTAAAGTCTCTCCTCCTGTCTGTGGTCAGGTCTGATGGTATCTATGATATATACAGTACTCTGTAAAGTATCTCCTCCTGTCTGTGGTCAGGTCTGATGGTATCTATGATATATACAGTACTCTGTAAAGTCTCTCCTCCTGTCTGTGGTCAGGTCTGATGGTATCTATGATATATACAGTACTCTGTAAAGTCTCTCCTCCTGTCTGTGGTCAGGTCTGATGGTATCTATGATATATACAGTACTCTGTAAAGTCTCTCCTCCTGTCTGTGGTCAGGTCTGATGGTATCTATGATATATACAGTACTCTGTAAAGTATCTCCTCCTGTCTGTGGTCAGGTCTGATGGTATCTATGATATATACAGTACTCTGTAAAGTCTCTCCTCCTGTCTGTGGTCAGGTCTGATGGTATCTATGATATATACAGTACTCTGTAAAGTCTTTCCACCTGTCTGTGGTCAGGACTGATGGTATCTATGATAAGGATTACTTTATCCTATCCCAGGTATTCCTTAAAGAGGTGGGGTTTCAGGTGTCTCCAGAAGGTGGTGATTGACTCCACTGTCCTGGCGTCGTGAAGGAGCTTGTTCCACCATTGGGGTGCCAGAGCAGCGAACAGTTTTGACTGGGCTGAGCGGGAAATGTGCTTCCGCAGAGGTAGGGGTGCCTAGTAGGCCAGAGGTGGATGAACGCATTGCCCTTGTTTTGGTGTAGGGACTCATCAGAGCCTGAAGGTACGGAGGTGCCGTTCCCCTCACAGCTAGCGGAGAACGACAGGGTGTTGTCCAGGGTCACGCCAAGGCTCTTAGCACTCTGGGAGGAGGACACAATGGAGTTGTCAACCGTGATGGCAAGATCATGGAACGGGCAGTCCTTCCCCGGGAGGAAGAGCAGCTCCGTCTTGCCGAGGTTCAGCTTAAGGTGGTGATCCGTCATCCACACTGATATGTCTGCCAGACATGCAGAGATGTGATTCGCCACCTGGTTATCAGAAGGGGGAAAGGAGAAGAATAATTGTGTGTCGTCTGCGTAGCAATGATAGGAGAGACCATGTGAGGATATGACAGAGCCAAGTGACTTGGTGTATAACGAGAATAGGAGAGGGCCTAGAACTGAGCCCTGGGGGACACCAGTGGTGAGAGCACGTGGTGCGGAGACGGATTCTCGCCACGCCACCTGGTAGGAGCGACCTGTCAGGTAGGACGCAATCCAAGAGTGAGCCGCGCCGGAGATGCCCAACTCGGAGAGGGTGGAGAGGAGGATCTGATGGTTCACAGTATCAAAGGCAGCAGATAGGTCTAGAAGGATGAGAGCAGAGGAGAGAGAGTTAGCTTGAGCAGTGCGGAGATCCTCCGTGACACAGAGAAGAGCAGTCTCAGTTGAATGACCAGTCTTGAAACCTGACTGATTTGGATCAAGAAGGTCATTCTGAGAGAGATAGCAAGAGAGCTGGCCAAGGACGGCACGCTCAAGAGTTTTGGAGAGAAAAGAAAGAAGGGATACTGGTCTGTAGTTGTTGACACCGGAGGGATCGAGTGTAGGTTTTTTGAGAAAGGGGTGCAACTCTCACTCTCTTGAAGACGGAAGGGACGTAGCCAGCGGTCAAGGATGAGTTGATGAGCTCGCAATGAGTCGTCAAGCCACAGAGCAGGAGGGGAGGACCGAGCCGGCCGGGAGGATAGGGGTCATAGAGAGTCAAAGGATGCAGAAAGGGAGGAGAGGAGGGTTGAGGAGGCAGAATCAGGAGATTGGTTGGAGAAGGATTGAGCAGAGGGAAGAGATGATAGGATGGAAGAGGAGAGAGTAGCGGGAGAGAAAGAGCGAAGGTTGCGACGGCGCAATATCATCTGAGTAGGAGCAGAGTGAGTAGTGTTGGAGGAGAGCGAGAGGGAAAAGGATACAAGGTAGTGGTCGGAGACTTGGAGGGGAGTTGCAGTGAGATTAGTAGAAGAACATCTAGTAAAGATGAGGTCAAGCGTATTGCCTGCCTTGTGAGTAGGGGGGGACGGTGAGAGGGTGAGGTCAAAAGAGGAGAGGAGTGGAAAGAAGGAGGCAGAGAGAAGTGAGTCAAAGGTAGACATAGGGAGGTTAAAGTCACCCAAAACTGTGAGGGGTGAGCCATCCTCAGGAAAGGAACTTATCAAGGCGTCAAGCTCATTGATGAACTCTCCAAGGGAACCTGGAGGGCGATAAATGATAAGGATGTTAAGCTTGAATGGGCTAGTGACTGTGACAGCATGGAATTCAAAGGAGGAGATAGACAGAAGTCTCTCCTCCTGTCTGTGGTCAGGTCTGATGGTGTGGACCAGTGCTGGTCTGGTAGTCATGGTGACAGTGCTAGGACTGGTCCTGCTCCTGTTCTACAGACAGAGGAGAGGAACCAGGAGAACACCACCACCACCAGTCTCCTCCAACACACAACCTGACCCTACTGGAGAGGTGAGACATATCAGGGTGTGTGTGTGTGTGTGTGAGTCCATAACAACCTGTAGTGTAGAGGTGATAGACAGGGAGGTGGTAAACTAAACATCTAACTAAACATCTAAGGGTTGAGTGTGTGAGTCTACAGAATCCTCTAGTGGGTTTCTACTGTAGTCTGTTATCATTCCTCAATCTGTCAACATGAAGAACCTGCTGCAAACAGCACTTGTTCATTAGACAGCTCAGTTTCAACAGATAATGGATTCTCAGACTCATAGGCTGCGTTAACACAGGCAGTCCAATTCTGATCTTAATGATTGGTCTTTTGACCAATCAGATTAGATATTTAGCCAATAATTGGGTGACCTGTGTAAATGCAGCCATATTAACAGTGTAGTTCTTCATTGACATGCTTTGGTTTGAACCTTGACTCATATTGGCTGAGGGCCCTCCATTCTTTTCCGACAAAGTTAATTCTCCTAACCTGCTATTTTGTTAGCTATCTGCCACGTTAGTTATCCTAACCATAAACGTTAATTCTCCTAACCTGCTATTTTGTTTCTACTAACCTGCCACATTAATTCTCCTGCCCCATTAACTGCTCCTGATTGGCTCAGTGGTCTAATGCACTGCATCTCAGTGCTAGAGGCGTCACTACAGACCCTGCTTCGATTGCAGGCTGTATCACAACCGTCCGTGATTGGGAGTCCCATGAGGTGGCGCACAATTCACCCAGCGTCGTCCGGGTTAGGGTTTGTGTAAGGGGTGCATGTTGGTGGCAGGGAAGTCAGGCACAGGAGAACGAACTTGGTATAAACGGAGTGGTTTAATAAATGCTGACAAAACTTCAAAATGTACAAAATAACAAGTGGGTACAAAACCCGTTGCACACCAACACTAAATAGCACATCACATACAAACAAAACAACCTCCAACAAGGACATGAGGAGAAACAGAGGGTTAAATACACAACATGTAATTGATGGGATTGGAACCAGGTGTGAAGGAAGAAAAGACAAAACCAATGGAAAATGAAAAATGGATCAGTGATGGCTAGAAGGTCGGTGACGTCGACCGCCGAACACCGCCCGAACAAGGAGAGGGACCGACTTCGGCGGAAGTCGTGACAGTTTGGCAGTTTTTTTTACTGACTTGCCCTGGTTAAATAAAAATGTATGTTAATTATCCTAACCTGCCACAATAATTATCCTAACCTCCAACTGTAATTATCCTAACCTGCCTAACCGGCACAGACACACTCCACGAATGCAGTTACCCATACTTGATTCCACACTGTGACATCTATGCTAATGCCAGCTTCTCCAAATATGAAATAAATTCAAGCTATTCTACTGTGGACTTCCCAAAGATGATAAAAATCCAAGCTTTTCTACTGCAGATGGCCCAACTTCTCTCATCCTGTAACGTGGGTCATACAAAGGGGACCAAGGCGCGTGTAGAGTGCTCATCTTCTTATTATTGACGTAACGTGAACACTTAAACCAAAATAACAAAACGACGAAACAGTTCCGTAAGGCAACACAGGCTATACAGGAAACAACCACCCACAAAACACAAGTGAAACAACATCAAATAAACACAAGTGAAACAACATAAAATAAATATGGCCTCCAATTAGAGACAATGACAACCAGCTGCCTCTAATTGGAGGTCTTAGCCCCCGTTCTAACCTGCCAACCTCCGCTGAAGGCTCTGGGCTGCAGACCACCGCTGAAGGCTCCGGGCTGCAGACCACAGCTGAAGGCTCCGGGTTGCAGACCGTCTCAGCAGGTCCCGGATTGCAGGCCGTCTCAGCAGGTCCCGAACTGCAGGCCGTCTCAGCAGGTCCCGGACTGCAGGCCGTCTCAGCAGGTCCCGGACTGCAGGCCGTCTCAGCAGGTCCCGGACTGTAGGACGTCTCAGCAGGTCCCGGACTGCAGGCCGTCTCAGCAGGTCCCGGACTGCAGGCCGTCTCAGCAGGTCCCGGACTGCAGGCCGTCTCAGCAGGTCCCGGACTGCACGCCGTCTCAGCAGGTCCCGGACTGCAGGCCGTCTCAGCAGGTCCCGGACTGCAGGCCGTCTCAGCAGGTCCCGGACTGCACGCCGTCTCAGCAGGTCTCGGACTGCAGGGCGTCTCAGCAGGTCCCGGACTGCAGGGCGTCTCAGCAGGTTCCGAACTGCAGGCCGTCTCAGCAGGTCCCGGACTGCAGGCCGTCTCAGCAGGTCCCGGACTGCAGGCCGTCTCAGCAGGTCCCGGACTGCAGGCCGTCTCAGCCTGCAGGCCGTCTCAGCAGGTCCCGGACTGTAGGACGTCTCAGCAGGTCCCTGACTGCAGGCCGTCTCAGCAGGTCCCGGACTGCAGGCCGTCTCAGCAGGTCCCGGACTGCAGGCCGTCTCAGCAGGTCCCGGACTGCAGGCCGTCTCAGCAGGTCCCGGACTGCAGGCCGTCTCAGCAGGTCCCGGACTGTAGGACGTCTCAGCAGGTCCCGGACTGCAGGCCGTCTCAGCAGGTCCCGGACTGCAGGCCGTCTCAGCAGGTCCCGGACTGCACGCCGTCTCAGCAGGTCCCGGACTGCAGGCCGTCTCAGCAGGTCCCGGACTGTAGGCCGTCTCAGCAGGTCCCGGACTGCAGGGCGTCTCAGCAGGTCCCGGACTGCAGGCCGTCTCAGCAGGTCCCGGACTGCAGGCCGTCTCAGCAGGTCCCGGACTGCAGGCTGTCTCAGCAGGTCCCGGACTGTAGGACGTCTCAGCAGGTCCCGGACTGCAGGGCGTCTCAGCAGGTCCCGGACTGCAGGCCGTCTCAGCAGGTCCCGGACTGTAGGCCGTCTCAGCAGGTTCCGGACTGTAAACTGTCGCCGGACGCTCTGGACGGGGAACTGTCGCCGGACGCTCTGGACGGGGAACTGTCCCCGGACGCTCTGGACGGGGAACTGTCGCCGGAAGCTCTGGACGGGGAATGTGCACTGGAGGGAGAGTGCGAGGAGCAGGAATCGGTCTCACCAGACTGGGGAGACGCACTAAGGGCCGAGTGCTCACAGCAGGCCCTGGCTGTACCAGGTTATGGATGCGCACTGGAGGGAGAGTGCGAGGAGCAGGAATCGGTCTCACCGGACTGGGGAGACGCACTAAGGGCCGAGTGCTCACAGCAGGCACTGGCTGTACCGGGTTATGGATGTGCACTGGAGGGAGAGTGCGAGGAGCAGGAACAGGACGTTCTGGGCTGGGCAGGCGCACTGGAGGCCTGATGTGTGGGGCTGGCACAGGAGGTGCCAGACTGGTGACACGCACCTCAGGGCGAGTGCGAGGAGCAGGAACAGGACATACTGGGCTATGGAGGCATACCGGAGAGAGAGTGTGAGAAGCAGGCATATGCTCACCACTATAAGCACGGGGAGTTGGCCCAGGGCTCACCCCTGGCCCAGCCAAACTACCCGTGTGCCCCCCCCACAAAAATGTTTTGGGGGTTCCTCTCGTTCTTGCCCGGTAGGCTCCAATATCTGTCAATGACTTGGCCCCAAGTCCAGTTTCTCCTCTACAACCATTCCATGTGTGACCAGGTGTCCATCTCTTCCTGGGCACGCCGCTTGATCCAGTCATGGTGGGTGGTTTTGTAACGCGGGTCGTACAAAGGGGACCAAGGCGCAGCGTGTAGAGTGCTCATCTTCTTTTTATTGAAGTAACGTGAACACTTAAACCAAAATAACAAAACGATGAAACAGTTCAGTAAGGCAACACAGGCTATACAGGAAACGACCACCCACAAAACACAAGTGAAACAACATCAACTAAATATGGCCTCCAATTAGAGACGACAACCAGCTGCCTCTAATTGGAGGTCATGCCAAAAAACAACATAGAAATAGAAAAACTAGATTTAACCATAGATCTAGAAAACATAGACCAAAAATCAAAAACACTAAAACACACAAAACAAACACCCCCTGCCACGCCCTGACCATACTATTATGACAAATAACCCCTTTTACTGGTCAGGACGTGACACATCCTTTCCAATGTGGATCTACCCAAAGATTCTAGAGTCTCCTCAAGCCCTCTAACAGCCAGTGGAACCCAGGATGATTCCATCTATTCTACAGCCCAGCTACCCAAAGATACTGTAGAATCTACAAGATACTCTGCTGTACACCTCTCTAAAGACACTCCAGAAGATGCCCTCTACTCTACAGCCCAGCTACCCAAAATAATGTAGTACTATATAATCTATACAAGGGATGCATCCCAAATGACACCCTATTACGGACCCTCATATGGACCCTGGTCAAAGGCAGTACTCTATAGGGAACAAGGTGCCATCTGGGATGAAGGGAAGCTCCCTGTAGAGAGATGAAGGGTTGTCACCACAGAGCCGCCATCTTGGAATGACATGAAAAAAACAATCCCTTTCCTGTTTGAAATCCTCCTTGACATATTGTATTAAAACAGCTCATGTGGTTTTACTGTATATAATGTATGTAAAATATGAACATCTGGCTTTAAAATCACTTTTATCTCCAGATTTTGTGAAAGTAAACCAATATTATTGTAAATATTTGTGTAAATATGAACTATGTGTTTTGTCATATCATCTTGGCTTCATTTTGGCTGTTCTAATGATTAGGACAGTAATACCATAATAGTCAGTTCTATCTTTGAGATTGACATATCTATTGTATATGTAAATAAACTGTGCATTTTAAAGCATTTCATTAAAACTCATCAAAATGTTTAAAACATTGTTAATGTGTAGTGTGTTTATGTCAGTGTGTTTGTAGTGAAGGTACTATAACAGGAGTACTGTAGGGTGTAATAGAGGTCCAGGATATTGTTGAGCCTTTGTTTTAATCCTAACCCTGTCTATTAGAGGTCTAGGATATTGTTGAGCCTGTGTTTTAATCCTAACCCTGTCTAATAGAGGTCTAGGATATTGTTGAGCCTGTGTTTTAATCCTAACCCTGTCTATTAGAGGTCCAGGATAATGTTGAGCCTTTGTTTTAATCCTAACCCTGTCTATTAGAGGTCCAGGTTATTGTTGAGCCTGTGTTTTAATCCTAACCCTGTCTAATAGAGGTCCAGGATATTGTTGAGCCTGTGTTTAATCCTAACCCTGTCTATTAGAGGTCTAGGATATTGTTGAGCCTGTGATTTAATCCTAACCCTGTCTAATAGAGGTTTAGGATAATGTTGAGCCGGTGTTTTAATCCAAACCCTGTCTAATAGAGGTTTAGGATAATATTGAGCCTGTGCTTTAATCCTAACCCTGTCTAATAGAGGTTTAGGATAATGTTGAGCCTGTGTTTTAATCCTAACCCTGTCTATTAGAGGACTAGGATATTGTTGAGCCTGTGTTTTAATCCTAACCCTGTCTAATAGAGGTTTAGGATAATGTTGAGCCTGTGTTTTAATCCTAACCCTGTCTAATAGAGGTCCAGGATAATGTTGAGCCTGTGTTTTAATCCTCACCTTGTCTATTAGAGGTCTAGGATAATGTTGAGCCTGTGTTTTAATCCTAACCCTGTCTAATAGAGGTCTAGGATATTGTTGAGCCTGTGTTTTAATCCTAACCCTGTCTAATAGAGGTCCAGGATAATGTTGAGCCTGTGTTTTAATCCTAACCCTGTCTAATAGAGGTTTAGGATAATGTTGAGCCTGTGTTTAAATCCTAACCCTGTTTGATAGAGGTCTAGGATATTGTTGAGCCTGTGTTTAAATCCTAACCCTGTTTGATAGAGGTCTAGGATATTGTTGAGCATGTGTCTTAATCCTAACCCTGTCTAATAGAGGTCCAGGATATTGTTGAGCCTGTGTTTGAATCCTAACCCTGTCTAGTAGAGGTCTAGGATATTGTTGAGCCTGTGTGAGTCTGTTTATCACAGGTGAGGGGTTTTTCTCGTAACAGAGAACTGTGCTGGTTTTTCTTCTCAGATCTGTTTCTCACCTACTGGGAAACTGTTTGTGTTTAAAGAGCAGTAATTCACCTTTCACTGTTTCCCTTCAGTTACTGACTTTACAGACCTGGAGAACCCTCCCCCCAACAGGACAAACAACCATACTCAACACTGAGTTATATACACGTGTGTGTGTGTGTGTGTGTGTGTTATACACCAGGTGGACACCAGTTTCTCTTCTCTCTCTCTTCACCGTCCAGGCTGACTCTCCTAGTTCTAACCACGGTGGCGTGTATCTCAGCACTGCTGTTCATGTGTCTTTTCTCTCTGCTGCTGCTGGTCGTCCAGCACCAGAACACCCTCAGTTCTGACAATGAGACCATGAACCCTGTCACAAGCACTGGAATCACCCCCAACATAGATCCTGACAGCATAGACACTGCTGTAATGTTTGGTCTCTACGCCCACATACTGTAGATCCACAGCCCATATAAGCTGCAGTCAGCAGCCAAGTTAGCTTGACAATAGATGAGAACTTAGATATGAATATCACTGGCTAAGCCATCCACTATCACAGTCTGAAATTGGGACAACTTCCAGAAGACAACATCTACCAGAGCCTGACCCTGGAACAGCTTCTAGAAAACAACATCTACCAGAGCCTGACCCTGGAACAGCTTCTAGAATACAACATCTACCAGAGCCTGACCCTGGAACAGCTTCTAGAAAACAACATCTACCAGAGCCTGACCCTGGAACAGCTTCTAGAAAACAACATCTACCAGAGCCTGACCCTGGAACAACTTCTAGAATACAACATCTACCAGAGCCTGACCCTGGAGCAACTTCTAGAATACAACATCTACCAGAGCCTGACCCTGGAACAACTTCTAGAATACAACATCTACCAGAGCCTGACCCTGGAACAGCTTCTAGAAAACAACATCTACCAGAGCCTGACCCTGGAACAGCTTCTAGAAAACAACATCTACCAGAGCCTGACCCTGGAACAGCTTCTAGAAAACAACATCTACCAGAGCCTGACCCTGGAACAACTTCCAGAAGACAACATCTACCAGAGCCTGACCCTGGAACAGCTTCTAGAAAACAACATCTACCAGAGCCTGACCCTGGAACAGCTTCTAGAATACAACATCTACCAGAGCCTGACCCTGGAACAGCTTCTAGAAAACAACATCTACCAGAGCCTGACCCTGGAACAGCTTCTAGAAAACAACATCTACCAGAGCCTGACCCTGGAACAGCTTCTAGAATACAACATCTACCAGAGCCTGACCCTGGAACAGCTTCTAGAAAACAACATCTACCAGAGCCTGACCCTGGAACAACTTCTAGAATACAACATCTACCAGAGCCTGACCCTGGATCAACTTCTAGAATACAACATCTACCAGAGCCTGACCCTGGAACAACTTCTAGAATACAACATCTACCAGAGCCTGACCCTGGAACAGCTTCTAGAAAACAACATCTACCAGAGCCTGACCCTGGAACAGCTTCTAGAAAACAACATCTACCAGAGCCTGACCCTGGAACAGCTTCTAGAATACAACATCTACCAGAGCCTGACCCTGGAACAGCTTCTAGAAAACAACATCTACCAGAGCCTGACCCTGGAACAGCTTCTAGAAAACAACATCTACCAGAGCCTGACCTGGGACAACTTCCAGAAGACAACATCTACCAGAGCCTGACCCTGGAACAGCTTCTAGAAAACAACATCTACCAGAGCCTGACCCTGGAACAGCTTCTAGAAAACAACATCTACCAGAGCCTGACCCTGGAACAGCTTCTAGAATACAACATCTACCAGAGCCTGACCCTGGAACAGCTTCTAGAATACAATATTGAGCAGAGCCTGGGACCATCCACCAATTATACTGAGCAGAAATATAACTGCCAGATGTAAAGTGCTGGTCCCATGTTTCACAAGCTAAAATAAGATATCCCAGAAATGTTAAATACACACAAAAAACTTACTTCTCTCAAAAACCAATTTGGATTGGCTGGACCTGGCTCCCCAGTGGGTGGGCCTGGCTCCCCAGTGGGTAGGCCTATGCCCTCCCGGGTCCACCTTTAGCTGCATGTGAAATCCATAGATAACGGCCTAATGAATGTATTTCAATTGATTGAGTTCCTTGGGGTGGCAGGGTAGCCTAGTGGATAGAGTGTTGGACTAGTAACCAAAAGGATTGCAAGTTCAAATCCCTGAGCTGACAAGGTACACATCTGTCGTTCTACCCGTGAACAGGCAATTAACCCACGGTTCCTAGGCTGTCGTTGAAAATAAGAATTTGTTCTTAACTGACCTGCCTAGTTAAATAAAGGATAAAAACATAAACTGTAAGTCTTTGAAATTGTTGCATTTATATTTTTGGTCAGTAAAGATCACAGTTATTAGCAGAATAAAACATTGTCCACCAATTAGATTACTATATCTTGCAGAGCCTGAGACCAACCACCAATTAGACCACTGTTTATAGCAGAGTCAAAAGTTGTCCACTAATAAGATCACTGTTTATAGCATAGTCAAATGTTGTCCACCAATAAGATCACTGTATATAGCAGAGTCAAAATATGAATCAAAGTTACAATCATATAAATCAAACTAATAAACCTTCTTGAAAATCTACTCTGCTATTCTATTCTTTTCTCCAAATCACCTGTCTGTACTGCAGTAAGTACAGCGGATAGGGGGCGCTGTTAACCAGCAGGCCCGGTAGATGTACCGTTAATCCCGTAATTTGGTTACATTAACTTCTGTTAATGCATGTATTACTGTGATTCACCGTTCTCATTCTCAGAGTGGAATCATTGTTTGCGGAGTTCATATCCTGCTACACTTGTCAGAAACAAGTTTTAGCTCATTTCATAGCCATTATTTGGGAGTTTTGTCAATGATTTCATTGTCTTTTGTTTGGAATGTGAGTGTGTGTGATTTCTCTGTTCTGATAACGCTGAGGGAGCGTGCACACGCCAAGTTGATACAATGTCGCACTTCACTTGCGATAGCTCAAGTCAAGACAGACAGGTGGAGTAGAGAGATGAATGTGATTGAAAGAACCTGAATTTTCATCAGGATATGTTCTCCTGTTTTTATTTGTAGGTTTTTGACCTATGTATTTTACACAGTTGACTATGGCCTACAGTTGACTATGGCCTATAGGCTATCTCTGAGTTCCATGTGCTACTTTATATAGGATCACATTGTATCAATACAGCAAAGTATTAGTGCTCTTTTTTTAAACTGGAAAGTCAGTTAAGAACAAATTCTTATTTACAATGATGGCCTACCCCAGCCAAACCCAGCCAACTGGGCCAATTGTGCACCAAACAATGGCACTGCCTGGATTTGAACCAGGGACTGTAGTGACACCTCATGCACTGAGATGTGCCACTCAGGAACCCATAACACTCTTAACTTAATAACTTAACAGTCTATAGAAATCAAATGTCTGTCCAACTGATTCGTTCTGGTGCCGGGCCTTCTCATGTCACTTTATCAATCTAACACACGGATAATTTATATTTAAAAAAAATCATGAAATCAATGAAACAATAAATGTGCAAGAAGAGACAGCAGAGCACATTCTGGATAGCTGAGGTCATACATTCTGGAGAGCTGAGGTCATACGTTCTGGAGAGCTGAGGTCATTCATTCTGGAGAGCTGAGGTCATACGTTCTGGAGAGCTGAGGTCATTCATTCTGGAGAGCTGAGGTCATACATTCTGGAGAGCTGAGGTCATACATTCTGGAGAGCTGAGGGCATACATTCTGGAGAGCTGAGGTCATGCATTCTGGAGAGCTGAGGTCATGCATTCTGGAGAGCTGAGGTCATACATTCTGGAGAGCTGAGGTCATACATTCTGGAGAGCTGAGGTCATACATTCTGGAGAGCTGAGGTCATACATTCTGGAGAGCTGAGGTCATTCATTCTGGAGAGCTGAAGTCATACATTCTGGAGAGCTGAGGTCATGAATTCTGGAGAGCTGAGGTCATGAATTCTGGAGAGCTGAGGTCATGCATTCTGGAGAGCTGAGGTCATACATTCTGGAGAGCTGAGGCCATACATTCTGGAGAGCTGAGGTCATACATTCTGTAGAGCTGAGGTCATGCATTCTGGAGAGGTGAGGTCATACATTCTGGAGAGCTGAGGTCATACATTCTGTAGAGCTGAGGTCATGCATTCTGGAGAGGTGAGGTCATACATTCTGGAGAGCTGAGGTCATACGTTCTGGAGAGCTGAGGTCATGCATTCTGGATAGCTGAGGTCATACATTCTGGAGAGCTGAGGTCATACATTCTGGAGAGCTGAGGTCATACATTCTGGAGATGAATAACCTGAGGTCATACATTCTGGAGATGAATAACCTGAGGTCATACGTTCTGGAGAGCTGAGGTCATGCATTCTGGATAGCTGAGGTCATGCATACTGGATAGCTGAGGTCATACATTCTGTAGAGCTGAGGTCATGCATTCTGGAGAGGTGAGGTCATACATTCTGGAGAGCTGAGGTCATACGTTCTGGAGAGCGGAGGTCATGCATTCTGGAGAGCTGACGTCATACATTCTGGAGAGCTGAGGTCATGCATTCTGGAGAGCTGACGTCATACATTCTGGAGAGCTGAGGTCATGCATTCTGGAGAGCTGAGGTCATGCATTCTGGAGAGCTGAGGTCATGCATTTTAATGATACTCACGACACATTATCTTCACACATTTTAGGTGCTTTTCACTGACAGCCACAACTCAATAATCAACGAGGCCTATTGCCACACGTGCTGCCCAAACTGCTGGCTTCCCAAATAGGCTATTCTTTTAAAAGTAGCTAATGATCCTTTGTGGCTAAGTCAAGCTCTCTGGTAAAGTATCTTGAATGATTTTATTTAGACAGGAGTAATTAAATCATTTTGGCAAAACATAAATTTACTTTAGGGGAAGCCAGTATCTAATCAGTGCACTGTGCATCCGCCAACTTTGCTTCCTAATTCACAAGTGGTTGAAACTGGAGATCAGTATATAATGACAAGATGCTCATGTCTCCGCCCTAACAATGGGAGTTGTTGTCCCAATGGCGGGAATGCAGGCGACAAGGTTAGGGTTACATATTCTGACCATAGAAACGCATTGGTCTTATTTTGGATAGATTCTTGAGAGAGTGAGCACTCCCGCTTCGCCTCTTCCTCTCTAATGAAACTCTCTCACCAGAGACAGCATCCTAGTGAGTGAAACAGTGCCCCTCTATCTTACAAAATGTAACGCATGTATCTGAATCTGTCTGGCCAGAAATAGTATGACAAGCCAAATTCTGTTGGTCCAGACAGCATCAGATACATGGTCTACACATACTGAGACAGAGGGGAGCTGTTTCACACGCTAGGATGCATTATCTGAGATTGATGCGTCTTTCTATCGGTGAACGTCTCGGTCAAATAAATGATCAATATTTCAATATTGAGGGCGGACCAAGCCCCTAGGGCCCCCCAGCAATGCCGGCCCTGGATATGAGTGAGAGGGGGAGAGAGGGAGAGAGAGGTAGGAGGAACTAGTTAGAGGCAGAGAGAGAGACAATGAGAATGTGAGAGAGAGGCAGAGACAATGAGAATGTGTGTGTGTGAGAGAGAGAGAGACCGAGAGAGAGAGAGAGAGAGAGAGAGAGAGAGAGAGAGAGAGAGAGAGAGAGAGAGAGAGAGTGTGTGAGTTGGGGAAGTAGTGCTCATCATTGTAGTGAAGGGTTAAAATGTATTAATAGTGTTGTTATTAATTTGCTCACGTGCCATTGTACTTATGCTCACTGTATAGCTGAATATTGAGGCCTCTGTCTGTGTCTAGCTCTCTGCCAAAACCCACAGCCCCTCGTCTGTGAGAAAAGGTGAGAAAGGCGACTGTGGATGATAGCGAGACACAGAGAGAGAGCATCTGTTTTTCTCTGAAACAAGGGCAGATTTTCATACTGCTGAGACAGGTTCTCAGAAATCTTGTGTTAAGAAAAACTTGTTATTTTAGATGCACATGCAGGTTTTGACAAAGGTATATAAGACCCTGTCTTTCTATTGTTCGGGGCAGAACTCAGGAGAGACATAAGTATGTATGTGTTTCATGATGTTGTATTTACAGAGGAATTTCATTTCACCATTTTGTTCCTCTTGACATTTACTCTATATCACACATCACTTCCTGTTCAGCTTCCCTGTTCTAACAATACAGTCTTATATCAGTCTTACACAGAAGAAAACATAATTTATATTTTTCTTTTCAGCTCCGCCAATTCAGCCTGACATCACTAGGACCAGTCCCCGCACCCCTGTCATAGTCAGCAGGACAACGGTAGTCATAACAACAGGTAACCTCTAAACCAGTGTTACTCATTACTGGTCTTGGGGACCCCAAGGGGGCACATTTAATATTTTTACCCTAGCACTACACACCTGATTCCACTAATCAACTCATCATCAAACCTTTGACTAGTGGAATCAGGTGTGTAATAATGAGGCTAAAGCTAAATGATCCTCAGGACCAGGATAAAGATACACTGCTGTAGACACAGAGTGAGACAGTACATCTGCATTCTAAGCTGTCCAGCATCCAGATATCAGGGTATACAGTACATTCTAAAGTATTCAGACCCCTTGACTTATCCACATTGTATTACGTTACAGCCTTATTCTAAAATGGGACCGACCGGCTCGACTCTGACTTATGTAGCAAAATTTGAAATTGTGTTTTTTACATTGGATAAAAGTAAAGAATCAGAGCTAGAAAATTGTATATCATACACTACACTATCATACACTACAGCCGAGGAACAATGGTAAAGTAATTCTGCTTTGAAAGTTTATCAACTTTTGAGAAAATGTCCTTTGAATGTTTTGGTACCAGCTGGAGAGCTCTTCTTTGTCTACACCCATTCAACATCGTTCACACCCTCTTAAGCTTTAGCCCCACCCATCTCTTTAAGGGTTGATCCTAGCGTTCTGTCCTAACAACAGCAGTCAAGCACCCAAGCTAACTGGCTAACGTTGGCTAGCTTGCTAGCTACCTCCAGACACAAATGAGAGAACATGTCATAAAACTCTTCGATAGCAGGAGGGGTGAAGTCAGGCGCAGGAGACTGAGGTCCGTGAAACACACGTTTAATAGTATTGGAAAAATACCGCAACAGGGCAGGGTGCACAATAATCAGGTAGGAGAACAGCTCCAAAATACCCAAGGACGGGACGCAGCCCGGCAACCCTAATGCCTAAAACAAGCAGCGTGAAAATGGAAAATACAGCTAGCTATATAGCTAGCTAACATTACCCTACAACTAGCATAGCAAATGGCTCTGAGATACAAATAATATTACTACACTGATCATACACGTAATGTTAGCTAGCGAGCCAGCCAGCTAATGTTAGCTAGCTAGCCAACAGTACACTTTAACTTCAAATTTAAAAAACTGCCAAAATTAGAAACGTGGAATATCTGAAAATGTGGTTAGCTAGAGTATCTTACCCGTATACTTGGATGGACGCTTCTCCCTCTCTCACTGATGCCATAGTTGCGCTTAGTTTGAAGATGTAATCCGGAGACAGGTGTTTCTCCATTTCTTTAGCTGTCGTACTCTAATTCCACTTATTTCAAAACTCGGTGGAAAGTGGAGAGCAACACTTAGGCAGTTCTACTATGCAATATATATATATATAAAAAAGCAGCATTAGACAGGATTACCTACACGTACTGACCAGCTCAAGTAAACAGAAGCATGCTACATGGCAGACCAATCCAAACTCATCACTCGGCATATCCAGCCCACTCATTATCTCAGCCAATCCTGGCTAGTGGGAAGGTTGTTGCCTTTTTCTGTGGATGAACTACCTAGGCTCATGATTTAAACATTTTATTCGTATTTACAGATGGCATACAAGTTTCTTATTAAGGCACGTGAAAGTTCACCTGTTCCAGAAGGCATTTCTGCAAAAAACACATTTGATTAAAAAAAAGAAGTTTATGTTCAGATGGCTCTCCTGTTAAGTAGTGACACGTGACATACGCCTAGTTTCCTGAAACGAGTCACAAATGGATTAAATTGTTTTTTTCTTCATCCCCATAATGACAAAGCAAAAACAGCTTTTTAGAAATGTTTGAAAATGTATTAAAAATAAAAACAAAATATTACATTTACATAAGTATTCAGACGCTTTGCTATGAGACTCGAAATTGAGCTCAGGTGCTTCCTGTTTCAAATCAATTCAAAATCAAATCAAATTATATTTGTCACACACATGGTTAGCAGATGTTAATGCGAGTGTAGCGAAGTGCTTGTGCTTCTAGTTCCGACAGTGCAGTAATATCTAACAATAATATCTAACAGTAATATCTAACAAGTAATCTAACAATTCCCCAAAAACTACCAAATACACACAAATCTTAAGGGATGAATGAGAATATGTACATGTAAGTATATGGATGAGCGATGGCGAAGGTGCAATAGATGATATAAAATATAGTATATACATGTGATATGAGTAATGTAAGATATGTAAACATTAAAGTGGATTTATTTAGAGTGCATTGTATAAAGTGACTAGTGATACATTTATTAAAGTGGCCAGTGATTGGGTCTCAATGTAGGCAGCAGCCTCTCTGAGTTAGTGATTGCTGTTTAGCAGTCTGATGGCCTTGAGATCGAAGCTGTTTTTCAGTCTCTCGGTCCCAGCTTTGATGCACCAGTACTGACCTCGCCTTCCGGTGTGAACAGGCAGTGGCTCGGGTGGTTGATGTCCTTGATGATCTTTTTGGCCTTTCTGTGACATCGGGTGCTGTAGGTGTCCTGGAGGGCAGGTAGTTTGCCCCCGGTGATGCGTTGTGCAGACCGCACCACCCTCTGGAGAGCCTTGTGGGCAGAGAACTTTACAACTTCTCCACTGCTGTCCTTTCAATGTGGATAGGGGGGTGCTCCCTCTGCTGTTTCCCGAAGTCCACGATCATCTCCTTTGTTTTGTTGACTTTGAGTGAGAGGTTATTTTCCTGGCACCACACTCCGAGTGCCCTCACCTCCTCCCTGTAGGCTGTCTCGTTGTTGTTGGTCAGAAAGTCCAGGACCCAATTGCACACGGCGGGGTTGAGACCAAGGGCCTCCAGCTTGATGATGAGCTTGGAGGGTACTATGGTGTTGAATCCTGAGCTGTAGTCAATGAACAGCATTCTTACATAGGTATTCATTTTGTCCAGATGGGATAGGGCAGTGTGCAGTGTGATGGCGATTGCATCGTCTGTGGACCTGTTGGGGCGGTATGCAAACTGAAGTGGGTCTAGGGTGGCCGGTAAGGTGGAGGTGATATGATCCTTGACTAGTCTCTCAAAGCACTTCATGATAACAGAAGTGAGTGCTATGGGGTGGTAGTCATTTAGTTCAGTTATCTTTGCCTTTTTGGGGACAGGAACAATGATAGCCATTTTGAAACATATGGGGACAACAGACTGGGACAGGGAGCAATTGAACATGTCTGTAAACAAACCAGCCAGCTGGTCTGCGCATGCTTTGAGGACGCAGCTAGGGATGCCGTCTGGGCCAGCAGCCTTGGTTGCTGGGTTAACACGTTTAAATGTTTTACTCACGTCAGCCAAGGGAGAAGGAGAGGGGGGGCGCAGTACTTGTTAACGGGCCGCGACAGTGGCACTGTTTTATCCTCAAAGTGGGCAAAGAAGGTGTTTAGTTTGTCTGGAAGCATGACGTCTGTGTCAGTGACGTGGCTGGATTTTTGTGTTGTTGTCCTTGATTTCCTGTAGACCCTGCCACATATGTCTCGTGTCTGAGCCGTTGAATTGCGACTCCACCTTGTCCCTGTACTGGCATTTTGCTTGTTTTTTGCGGCGGGAATAGCTAAACTGTTTATATTCAGACATATTCCCAGACCTCTTTCCATGGTTAAATGCGGTGGATCACACTTTCAGTTTTGCGCGAATGCCGCCATCCATCCACGGTTTCTTGTTAGGGTAGGATTTAATAGTCACAGTGGGTACAATATCTCCAATGCACTTCTTTATAAACGCACTCACCGAGTCAGCGGATAGGTCAAGGCTCTGAGGCTGACCGGAACATATTCCAGTCCGCGTGATCAAAACAATCTTGAAGCGTGGCTTCCGATTGGTCGGACCAGCGTTGAATGGTTATCGTCACTGGTACATCCTGTTTGAGTTTCTGCCTACAAGACGGAAGGAGCAAGATGGCGTCGTGGTCGGATTTGCCGAAGGGAGGGCGGGGGAGGGCTTTGTATGCATCGCGCAAGTTAGAGTAGCAGTGTTCGAGGGTATTGCATTTGCGCGTAGCGCAATCAATATGCTGGTAGAATTGAGGTAGACTTGTTTTCAAATTTGCTATGTTAAGCTACAATAAATGCAACATCAGGACGTATGGTTTCCAGTTTGCATATAGTCCAGTGAAGTTCCTTGATGGCCATCTTGGTGTCTGCTTGAGGGGGAATGTACACAGCTGTGATTATAACTGACGAGAATCCTCTTGGTAGGTAAAATGGCTGGCACTTGATTGTAAGGAATTCTAGATCTGGTGAGCAGAAGGATTTGAGTTCCTGTATGTTGTTATGATTACACCATGAGTCGTTTCCATTGATCATCCTTGAGATGTTTCTACAACTTGATTGGAGTCCACCTGTGATAAACTGATTGGACATGATTTGGAAAGGCACACACCTCTAAACAACAGTAGAGTAAACACTGGTCTAAACACCTGTAAACACCTGTAGAGTAAACACTGATCTAAACACCTGTAGAGTAAACACTGTACTAAACATCCGTAGAGTAAACACTGGTCTAAACACCTGTAGAGTAAACACTGATCTAAACACCTGAAGAGTAAACACTGATCTAAACACCTGTAGAGTAAACACTGGTCTAAACACCTGTAGAGTAAACACTGATCTAAACACCTGTAGAGTAAACACTGACCTAAACACCTTTAAACACCTGTGGAGTAAAAAATGATCTAAACACCTGTAGAGTAAACACTGGTCTAAACACCTGTAGAGTAAACACCGGTCTAAACACCTGTAGAGTAAACACTGATCTAAACACCTGTAGAGTAAACACTGGTCTAAACAACTATAAACACCTGTAGAGTAAACACTGATCTAAACACCTGTAGAGTAAACACTGATCTAAACACCTGTAGAGTAAACACTGATCTAAACACCTGTAGAGTAAATACTGATCTAAACAACTCTAAACACCTGTAGAGTAAACACTGATCTAAACACCTGTAAACACCTGTAGAGTAAACACTGGTCTAAACACCTTTAAACACCTGTGGAGTAAAAAATGATCTAAACACCTGTAGAGTAAACACTGGTCTAAACACCTGTAGAGTAAACACCGGTCTAAACACCTGTAGAGTAAACACTGATCTAAACAACTCTAAACACCTGTAGAGTAAACACTGATCTAAACACCTGTAAACACCTGTAGAGTAAACACTGGTCTAAACACCTTTAAACACCTGTGGAGTAAACACTGATCTAAACACCTGTAGAGTAAACACTGGTCTAAACACATGTAGAGTAAACACTGATCTAAACACCTGTAGAGTAAACACTGGTCTAAACACCTGTAGAGTAAACACTGGTCTAAACACCTGTAGAGTAAACACTGGTCTAAACACCTGTAGAGTAAACACTGATCTAAACACCTGTAGAGTAAACACTGATCTAAACACCTGTAGAGTAAACACTGATCTAAACACCTGTAGAGTAAACACTGGTCTAAACACCTGTAGAGTAAACACTGATTTAGACACATGTAGAGTAAACACTGATCTAAACACCTGTAGAGTAAACACTGGTCTAAACACCTGTAGAGTAAACACTGATCTAAACACCTGCAGAGTAAACACTGATCTAAACACCTGTAGAGTAAACACTGGTCTAAACACCTGTAGAGTAAACACTGATCTAAACACATGTAGAGTAAACACTGGTCTAAACACCTGTAGAGTAAACACTGGTCTAAACACCTGTAGAGTAAACACTGATCTAAACACCTGTAGAGTAAACACCTGTAGAGTAAACACCTGTAAACACCTGTAGATTAAACACAGGTCTAAACACCTGTAAACACCTGTAGAGTAAACACTGGTCTAAACACCTGTAGATTAAACACAGGTCTAAACACCTGTAAACACCTGTAGAGTAAACACTGGTCTAAACACCTGTAGAGTAAACACAGGTCTAAACACCTGTAGAGTAAACACTGGTCTAAACACCTGTAGAGTAAACACTGATCTAAACACCTGTAGAGTAAACACTGGTCTAAACACCTGTAGAGTAAACACTGGTCTAAACACCTGTAGAGTAAACACTGGTCTAAACACCTGTAGAGTAAACACTGATCTAAACACCTGTAGAGTAAACACTGATCTAAACACCTGTAGAGTAAACACTGATCTAAACACCTGTAGAGTAAACACTGGTCTAAACACCTGTAGAGTAAACACTGATCTAGACACATGTAGAGTAAACACTGATCTAAACACCTGTAGAGTAAACACTGGTCTAAACACCTGTAGAGTAAACACTGATCTAAACACCTGCAGAGTAAACACTGATCTAAACACCTGTAGAGTAAACACTGGTCTAAACACCTGTAGAGTAAACACTGATCTAAACACATGTAGAGTAAACACTGGTCTAAACACCTGTAGAGTAAACACTGGTCTAAACACCTGTAGAGTAAACACTGATCTAAACACCTGTAGAGTAAACACCTGTAGAGTAAACACCTGTAAACACCTGTAGATTAAACACAGGTCTAAACACCTGTAAACACCTGTAGAGTAAACACTGGTCTAAACACCTGTAGATTAAACACAGGTCTAAACACCTGTAAACACCTGTAGAGTAAACACTGGTCTAAACACCTGTAGAGTAAACACAGGTCTAAACACCTGTAGAGTAAACACTGGTCTAAACACCTGTAGAGTAAACACTGATCTAAACACCTGTAGAGTAAACACTGGTCTAAACACCTGTAGATTAAACACAGGTCTAAACACCTGTAAACACCTGTAGAGTAAACACTGGTCTAAACACCTGTAGAGTAAACACAGGTCTTAACACCTGTAGAGTAAACACTGGTCTAAACACCTGTAGAGTAAACACAGATCTAAACACCTGTAGAGTAAACACTGATCTAAACACCTGTAGAGTAAACACAGGTCTAAACACCTGTAGATTAAACACAGGTCTAAACACCTGTAAACACCTGTAGAGTAAACACTGGTCTAAACACCTGTAGATTAAACACAGGTCTAAACACCTGTAAACACCTGTAGAGTAAACACTGGTCTAAACACCTGTAGAGTAAACACTGGTCTAAACACATGTAGAGTAAACACTGATCTAAACACCTGTAGAGTAAACACTGGTCTAAACACATGTAGAGTAAACACTGATCTAAACACATGTAGAGTAAACACTGGTCGAAACACCTGTAGAGTAAACACAGGTCTAAACACCTGTAAACACCTGTAGAGTAAACACTGGTCTAAACACCTGTAAACACCTGTAGAGTAAACACTGATCTAAACACATGTAGAGTAAACACTGATCTAAACACCTGTAGAGTAAACACTGGTCTAAACACCTGTAGAGTAAACACTGATCTAAACACCTGTAGAGTAAACACTGATCTAAACACCTGTAGAGTAAACACAGATCTAAACACCTGTAGAGTAAACACTGATCTAAACACCTGTAGAGTAAACACAGGTCTAAACACCTGTAGATTAAACACAGGTCTAAACACCTGTAAACACCTGTAGAGTAAACACTGGTCTAAACACCTGTAGATTAAACACAGGTCTAAACACCAGTAAACACCTGTAGAGTAAACACTGGTCTAAACACCTGTAGAGTAAACACTGGTCTAAACACATGTAGAGTAAACACTGATCTAAACACCTGTAGAGTAAACACTGGTCTAAACACATGTAGAGTAAACACTGATCTAAACACATGTAGAGTAAACACTGGTCGAAACACCTGTAGAGTAAACACAGGTCTAAACACCTGTAAACACCTGTAGAGTAAACACTGGTCTAAACACCTGTAAACACCTGTAGAGTAAACACTGATCTAAACACATGTAGAGTAAACACAGATCTAAACACCTGTAGAGTAAACACTGATCTAAACACCTGTAGAGTAAACACAGATCTAAACACCTGTAGAGTAAACACTGATCTAAACACCTGTAGAGTAAACACAGGTCTAAACACCTGTAGATTAAACACAGGTCTAAACACCTGTAAACACCTGTAGAGTAAACACTGGTCTAAACACCTGTAGATTAAACACAGGTCTAAACACCTGTAAACACCTGTAGAGTAAACACTGGTCTAAACACCTGTAGAGTAAACACTGGTCTAAACACATGTAGAGTAAACACTGATCTAAACACCTGTAGAGTAAACACTGGTCTAAACACATGTAGAGTAAACACTGATCTAAACACATGTAGAGTAAACACTGGTCGAAACACCTGTAGAGTAAACACAGGTCTAAACACCTGTAAACACCTGTAGAGTAAACACTGGTCTAAACACCTGTAAACACCTGTAGAGTAAACACTGATCTAAACACATGTAGAGTAAACACTGATCTAAACACCTGTAGAGTAAACACTGGTCTAAACACCTGTAGAGTAAACACTGATCTAAACACCTGTAGAGTAAACACTGATCTAAACACCTGTAGAGTAAACACCTGTAAACACCTGTAGATTAAACACAGGTCTAAACACCTGTAAACACCTGTAGAGTAAACACTGGTCTAAACACCTGTAGAGTAAACACTGATCTAAACACCTGTAGAGTAAACACTGGTCTAAACACCTGTAGAGTAAACACAGGTCTAAACACCTCTCAATTGGATAAAGTACATCTTAGTAATTATTTTAATTGTCTCTAATTAAACTATCTGGGGCAAACACTCGAAAATCGCTTCTGCCGCTTGTAAAACAAACTAACAAATGAATGTCTGTGTCGCCGCCGAGCTCTCAGATACCGTACCAGTCTCTCACTCTATGAACTGTCACTGCATTCCGGATTCCTTGGGACGTCCTTATACTGAACCCTAAACCAACACTAAACTTAACCAATTTACATTTATACTTGATAGAGGTATGGATATCCCAAGGATTCTGAATAGCAAGGACCCTCTGGGAAAGTCTATGAACTGAACTGCTCTATTCGACTGAAGGGACATCCCAAGGTTCCCGAATAACACCTATGAACAACTCTTATTGGTTGTCTGATGTGGAACTGGTAACAACACAGTCTGTGATTGGCTAACAACATTTAGATCTGTATACAGCGAGATGCGATAACATACTATGCCATGAGATGTTGAGGGAAAGACAGATGATCTATAGATTGGGCATCATCTTTTCTAGGCCATTAGTGATAACAGGAAATACACAAGACGTAGGCTACACTATAGTTCAAGGTGGCTACGTTAGAATGTCTGCTTGCACGGGAAAAATTGTACCTTTCTAACATTTATGGTTGAGATTGAATTAATATAAATATAAACTATGCACATTATGACTTTCAATAACACGCGATGCAGGCGTCACGCAGACATTATTAAGGCGTTGGTATCATGTCATGTTAGTCAGACACGTAACGCAGACGTCACGCAGACGTTATTAAGGCGTTGGTATCATGTCATGTTAGTCAGACACGTAACGCAGACGTCACGCAGACGTTATTAAGGCGTTGGTATCATGTCATGTTAGTCAGACACGTAACGCAGACGTCACGCAGACGTTATTAAGGCGTTGGTATCATGTCATGTCAGGTTGTACGGTTGCCTAGGCTTAAATATGTCCTATATCACCCCCCATAACTGTCCCGAGTGGCCATCAGGGTCTTGCAGTGCCTGCCTCCAGTGCTCCGGTGGAGTGTGTCTTCAGCCATGGTGGCATCACACTGCGGACTCATCGTGCACAAATGACTGACAGACTTTTATCGAATTTGGTCTTTTGCAAATGCAATGCTTCATAGGGCCCTGAGATAAGAGAAAGAATTTAACTGTTTATGCATTAATTACACACACACACACACACACACACACACACACACACACACACACACACACACACACACACACACACACACACACACACACACACACACACACACACACACACACACACATACACACACACATACACACACACACACACACACACACGTAGTCTCCATGTTCAGGTTTTATCTCCCATCTTTGGGATCTGTATTTTTTTCTTAGTGTTCAAATTGTAGGCCTCAGTTCAGTAGCAGTTGTTTTGATGTACCTTTTAATAAATTATTGTAACTTTATGGCAGGATTGTTTTAGGTGTCTAGATTATATCTGGAGAGAGAGAGAGAGCACTACAATATTTTTTGTTGTCATATTGATGTGTCTTTCTCATGGCTTCTCATGTATTTCCATGGGAATATAAAGTTTATTTGGAAAGCAATAAATATATATATATATTTAAAAGCATTCATAATTTGCATAAATGTAATATACTGACTACTACTCTTGTTAAAAATATGAAATGGTATTAAATTTGGTGAAGAGCACAGTATGACTTGTTTAGGACTTGAGACTTGTCGGTCTTGACTTGGGACTTGACTGTCTTGACTTGAGACTTACTTACTGACTGACTTACTGACTGACTTTATTGTCCCCACGGGGAAATTTTGTTGCAGTGTCATGTACACGTTTAAAGTGGCGTTTAAATACCAAACAAAATTGACAATACAACTTTCATAACAGTTACATACAAATAAAATAAATAATACGAATTATAATAAATAAAGAAATAAAACATTTTAAAAAAGCCTGCTGGCCTTACGGAGTCGATAGGAACATTAGCCCAAGCTATTTAGGAGGGATGTCACACCTGGCACAAATTATTGTCTGGTTCTGTTTTTCCAGCTGAGGGGTGCCCTATACCTGCGCCCAGAGGGGAGTAGTTCAAAGTCCGGGTACAGGAGGTGGCTTGGGTCTAAAATGATTTTGTGAGCCTTATGGAGAGCCCTGACCTTAAAGATCTCATCCAGGCCTGACTGTTTGACTCCAAGTACCTTGCGGAGGGCCCTGACCTTAAAGATCTCATCCAGGCCTGACTGTTTGACTCCAAGTACCTTGCGGAGGGCCCTGACCTTAAAGATCTCATCCAGGCGTGACTGTTTGACTCCCAGTACCTTGCGGAGGGCCCTGACCTTAAAGATCTCATCCAGGCCTGTCTGTTGGACTCCCAGTACCTTGCGGAGGGCCCTGACCTTAAAGATGTGTAAAACAGAGTCAATATAGTTCAGTCTACATTAAAAGATCCCAGCTTTTTGAGAAAGTACAGTCTCTGTTGGCTCTTTGTGTAGATCAGGTCTGTACATTTACTCCACTGAAGCTTATTGTCCAAGAGGACACCCTGATATTTGTATTCCTCTACAATCTCTATATTCTGACCTCTGATATATGTTGCAGTGGTAGGTGTTGTTCGCTTCCTGAAGTCTATGCACATCTCTTTGGTATTATTGGTATTGAGGACCGAGTGTGATTCCTCACACCACTCTACAAAGTCATCTAGGACCGGGCCATGATGTTCCTCGTCATCATGCAACAGGCTGATCAAGGCAGTGTCATCAGCGAACTTAACGAGGTGTCTGTCAGGATGGGAACTAGTACAACTATTAGTGTACAAGATGTACAGGAGTGGGGACAAAACACATCCCTGAGGAGAGCCTGTGTTGGTGGTGGAGTGGGGACAAAACACCTCCCTGAGGAGAGCCTGTGTTGTTGGTGGAGTGGGGACAAAACAAATCCCTGAGGAGAGCCTGTGTTGGTGGTGGAGTGGGGACAAAACAAATCCCTGAGGAGAGCCTGTGTTGGTGGTGGAGTGGGGACAAAACACATCCCTGAGGAGAGCCTGTGTTGTTGGTGGAGTGGGGACAAAACAAATCCCTGAGGAGAGCCTGTGTTGGTGGTGGAGTGGGGACAAAACACATCCCTGAGGAGAGCCTGTGTTGGTGGTGGAGTGGGGACAAAACACATCCCTGAGGAGAGCCTGTGTTGGTATTGCGTATATCCGACACGTGGGGACCTATTTTCATTCGCTGTGAGCGTTGGCTCAGGAAGTCCAACAGCCACAAAACCAGCCCCCCATCTAAGGAGAAGTCCCGAATGAGTCTCTGTGCCAGAATGTAGGGCTGGATTGTGTTGAAGGCAGAAGAAAAGTCAACAGACAGAACCCTGACATGGGATTTGGCACCCTCCAGATGTCTATAGACCATGTTAAGGAGGGTAAGAATGGCATCATCAACTCCTCTGCTAGGCTGATAGGCAAACTGAAATGGGTCGAGAAGCCTCTGGGTGACACTGAGAATATGACTTTTCACAATTTTCTCAAGGCATTTCATTACTAAGGATGTCAAGGCAACAGGGCTGTAAGCATTCAGCACAGAGGGATTAGATGCTTTAGGAATTTGTATAATCATTGAGTTTATCCACAATACTGGCACGTGTTGCTGGTTGAGCGAGGATTGGAAAAATGTCTGTTAAAACACCAGCCAGTTGTTCAGCACAGTGCTTTAACACGTCCACTTGTTTTGTCTGGGCCTGGGCTTTGTTTTGTCTGGGCCTGGGCTTTGTTTTGTCTGGGCCTGGGCTTTTGTATGTGTTACATGCCCTGAACAACTTTAAAACATCAGACTGTTAAGCAACAACTCTCTCAAACATCTATAATGATGCTTCCATTTGTCTTTGACTTGACTTGGGACTTGTCTGTCTTGACTTGAGACTTACTTGTGACTTGTGAAACAATGACTTGGTCCCACCTCTGCTAATTGTGATGCTGTCCTGGGGCTCTGTGGGGTTTGTTTGTGAACAGAGCCCCAGGAACAGCTTGCTAAGGGGACTCCTCTCCTGGTTCATCTCTCTGTAGGTGATGGCTTTGTTATGGAAGGTTTGGGAATCGCTTCCTTTTAGGTGGTTGTAGAATTGAACTGCTCTTTTCAGGATTTTGATCATGAGAGGGTATCGGCCTAATTCCACTCTGCTCCCCTCTCTCTCTCTCTCTCTCTCTCATGATTCAGAGAAAGCGGTGAGCGGAAAATCATTAACAACAGCAACCCCAACAGAAGCAATGACAACCGATTCAGCCGCTGGTAAGAAACCTGTGTGTGTGTGTGTGTTACTAGTGTGTTAGTGTGTGTTCTCCAGGTGTGCTGGTGTATATCGGGACAGGTCTGGGGATGGTGGTGTGTGTGTTACTAGTGTGTTAGTGTGTGTTCTCCAGGTGTGCTGGTGTATATCGGGACAGGTCTGGGGATGGTGGTGTGTGTGTTACTAGTGTGTTAGTGTGTGTTCTCCAGGTGTGCTGGTGTATATCGGGACAGGTCTGGGGATGGTGGTGTGTGTGTTACTAGTGTGTTAGTGTGTGTTCTCCAGGTGTGCTGGTGTATTTCGGGACAGGTCTGGGGATGGTGGTGTGTGTGTGTAACTAGTGTGTTACTGTGTGTTCTCCAGGTGTGCTGGTGTATATCGGGACAGGTCTGGGGATGGTGGTGTGTGTGTTGGTCCTCGTTCTCCTCATATTCATCAGACAAAGGAACAGAACAAAGATAACTGGTGAGACACACACATGTTGTTTTACTATCCTTGTGGGGACCAAACAATTGATTCCCATTCAAAATCCTATTTTCCCTAACATCTAACCCTAAACCTAACCCTTAACCTAACATCTAACCCTAAACCTTTAACCTAACATCTAACCCTAAACCTAACCCTTAACCTAACATCTAACCCTAAACCTTTAACCTAACATCTAACCCTAAACCTAACCCTTAACCTAAAATCTAAACCTAACCCTTAACCTAACATCTAACCCTAAACCTTTAACCTAACATCTAACCCTAAACCTAACCCTTAACCTAAAATCTAAACCTAACCCTTAACCTAACATCTAACCCTAAACCTAACCCTTAACATAATGCCAAACCCTAAACCCTAATTGTAACACTAACCCTAATTCTTACCCTAACCATAAACCAAATCCTAAACTTAACCTAACCCTAATTCAAACCCTAACCCTAAACTTAACCCCTTAGCCTAATATAGCCTTTTTCCTTGTTGGGACCCGTGACTTGTCCCCACTTGTCTGAATTTTCCATGTTTTACTATCCTCGTGAGGACGTCTGGTCCCCACAAGGATGGTAAAACCAAACACACACACACACACACACACACACACACACACACACACACACACACACACACACACACACACACACACACACACACACACACACACACACACACACACACACAGGGATTACATATATATTACATGTCGTCTTTACAATCCTCAGAATCTGCTAACTCCAAAAGGACTGCCTTCCAACCCATATGCTCCACAACAACCAATCAGAACATAGATACAGCCTGTGACATCACCACATCAACCATTTCTTGTCCAGATGACATCTACTCCAACATTGGTCAGTCTGCAGAGGTTCCAGACACTGTGAGCTATGCTACTGTCAACTTCCACAGAGATCCAGCCTGCCTCCAATATTCTACTGTCAACTTCCCCAGAGATCCAGCCTGTCTCCAATATTCTACTGTCAACTTCCCCAGAGATCCAGCCTGACTCCACTATGATAATGTCAACTTCACCAGAGATCCAGCCTGTCTCCACTATGATACTGTCAACTTCACCAGAGATCCAGCCTGTCTACACTATTCTACTGTCAACTTCACCAGAGATCCAGCCTGTCTCCACTATGATACTGTCAACTTCACCAGAGATCCAGCCTGTCTCCACTATGCTACTGTCAACTTCCCCAGAGATCCAGCCTGTCTCCACTATGCTACTGTCAACTTCCCCAGAGATCCAGCCTGTCTCCACTATGCTACTGTCAACTTCCCCAGAGATCCAGCATGAATTCATGTTTTCATGTCATTTATTCATTCATTTGTGTTTTTAATTAATTCATTTATTTGATCAATCATTTGTTAATTAGTTCATTCATTCATTCATTTATTTTTTGTTTCTTCGTTAATTCATATTTTTATTCTTATTTTTGTATAATTATTTTGATAATTCGTTCTTCAGTTTGTTCATTCGTTCTTTAGTTAGTTTGTTGGTCCGTCGGTACGTCCGTTCATTCATTCATTCATTCATTCATTCATTCATTCATTGTTTCTACTGTGAATGTAAAACTGGCTTGAACAAAAAGAGACCGTTTGTAGCTTTTAGAAAACTTTGATTATTCAGTGTTTTTTACTCCACTTGATGGGAAATTAGACTATGTGTATTTATCAATAAAGCACCAATATATTTCTATGTGTTTGATATGTTCCATTCTAGCCATTACTATAAGTAGTCCTCCCCTCACCAGCCTCCACTGGTGCTGTCAGTAAACTCAGTACCTGTCTCATCAGCATGTACCACTGTCACTTGACACACAGAGCTGAGACGGAGGGATGGATGGAGAGAGCGAGAGAGGGAGGGAGCATAACCTCCAGTGGCAGAATAACTGTTTGTCTCCTCTGTAGACAGCCTCCAGTCTGCAAGAAAGTATATGAATGTGTTTATGTGTTATGAGAGAGGCGCCTCTCTCTCTCCCTCTCTCCCTCCCTACCTCCCTCTCAATACTGTGTGATGTAGGAACAAAGATGTGATTGGTTAAGGATGAAGAGGGAGGGGCTGTCAGAAATAACATGTGGCAGGAGGGTTTGAACTGGTAGAGAGAGAGAGAGACAGAGAGAGATGCAGAAATAGGGAAGTACATAGTTATAAGAGTGCATAGAGTGAGTGAGTGAGAGAGAGAGAGAGAGAGAGAGAGAAAGAGATTACATAAAGTACATGAAGTTAAAAGTAGAGAGAGAACAGAGAGAGTTGTAGACTTGGACACAACATTATATCAGGACATATAGACACCTGGACCAACCTGGAGAGAACACAACATTATATCAGGACCTATAGACACCTGGACCAATCTGGAGAGAACACAGCATTATATCAGGACCTATAGACACCTGGACCAACCTGGAGAGAACACAGCATTATATCAGGACCTATAGACACCTGGACCAACCTGGAGAGAACACAGCATTATATCAGGACCTATAGACACCTGGACCAACCTGGAGAGAACACAGCATTATATCAGGACCTATAGACACCTGGACCAACCTGGAGAGAACACAGCATTATATCAGGACCTATAGACACCTGGACCAACCTGGAGAGAACACAGCATTATATCAGGACCTATAGACACCTGGACCAACCTGGAGAGAACACAGCATTATATCAGGACCTATAGACACCTAGACCAACCTGGAGAGAACACAGCATTATATCAGGACCTATAGACACCTGGACCAACTTGGAGAGAACACAACATTATATCAGGACCTATAGACACCTGGACCAACCTGGAGAGAACACAGCATTATATCAGGACCTATAGACACCTGGACCAACCTGGAGAGAACACAACATTACATCAGGACCTATAGACACCTGGACCAACCTGGAGAGAACATAGCATTACATCAGGACCTATAGACACCTGGACCAACCTGGAGAGAACACAGCCTTATATCAGGACCTATAGACACCTGGACCAACCTGGAGAGAACACAGCCTTATATCAGGACCTATAGACACCTGGACCAACCTGGAGAGAACACAACATTATATCAGGACCTATAGACACCTGGACCAACCTGGAGAGAACACAGCATTATATCAGGACATATTGACACCTGGACCAACCTGGAGAGAACACAGCATTATATCAGGACCTATAGACACCTGGACCAACCTGGAGAGAACACAGCATTATATCAGGACCTATAGACACCTGGACCAACCTGGAGAGAACACAACATTATATCAGGACCTATAGACACCTGGACCAACCTGGAGAGAACACAGCATTATATCAGGACCTATAGACACCTGGACCAACCTGGAGAGAACACAGCATTATATTAGGACCTATAGACACCTGGACCAACCTGGAGAGAACACAGCATTACATCAGGACCTATAGACGCCTGGACCAACCTGGAGAGAACACAGTATTATATCAGGACCTATAGACACCTGGACCAACCTGGAGAGAACACAGCATTATATCAGGACCTATAGACACCTGGACCAACCTGGAGAGAACACAGCATTATATCAGGACCTATAGACACCTGGACCAACCTGGAGAGAACACAGCATTATATCAGGATCTATAGACACCTGGACCAACCTGGAGAGAACACAGCATTATATCAGGACCTACAGACACCTGGACCAACCTGGAGAGAACACAGCATTATATCAGGACCTATAGACACCTGGACCAACCTGGAGAGAACACAACAATATATCAGGACCTATAGACACCTGGACCAACCTGGAGAGAACACAGCATTATATCAGGATCTATAGACACCTGGACCAACCTGGAGAGAACACAGCATTATATCAGGACCTATAGACTCCTGGACCAACCTGGAGAGAACACAACAAGATGAGGATCCTGCTGATAGTCATCCTCCTCTCCTTCATGACAGGTAATAAGCTTGTTATAACTCTCTATAACAATGTAATAACATTCAGTTAGTCTTCTTATAAAGGCTGCTACTACAGATAAGGAAACACTATGGTGTGTGTGTGTGTGTGTGTGTGTGTGTGTGTGTGTGTGTGTGTGTGTGTGTGTGTGTGTGTGTGTGTGTGTGTGTGTGTGTGTGTGTGTAATTTGAGGATGCCACTGGTGTAGTATTCCTGACCTTAAGTACATTAGTATTACAAAACACTAAACGAAGAGGAATATAAAATATATTTTCTCTTGTCTGATTGACAGGTTGTTTGAGTTCATGAGAACGTTCTCCCGTCAGGATAACAAAACAGTCATTATATAGTTCTTGCTTACTTACGCACATGCATTTACACACAATCCGTTGGTGACCTGCAACCCCCATTGACTTCTCACACTGTTAATCACATTCTGGCTCAGCCTGTTCTTTTCCCTCAAGGTTAGGAACAGGCTGAAGTTTTACTCCCTTGACCATCTGCTTCTCTAGCTCTCTATACTAATTGCATACACACATTTCTTTCCCTCTCCAGTGGTTCCTGGACTTTCCGGAACTAATCAGACTAATCGATCCCTACATTGATCATTACATTGATTATTCATTAACCCTGTTGTATGACTAATAATTCATCATGGTTTATTAATTCATTTACCTTTATTAGATAATTCTCTTATCACATACTATTATCTCCTCTCCCCTTTTCTCTCCTCCCTCTTCTCCAGGGTTGTCATGGTGACGGTGACTATGAAGAGATAAAGGAGAGCCCCCTAAGGTCAGACTCAGGCTAGGCGACCTCCACCATCTACGCCACCGCCAACTTACCCACAAGCCACTCTGAGTCTCTCCACTACGCCTGCGTCAACTTCCACAAGAACCCCAGCGGCCCCAACGAAGCAACTGCCACCATCACTAAAGAGGGCAGCTGCTCCAATGAGGCCACCGCTGCCATTACTAAAGAGGGCACTTCATCATGTGACTATGCTACTGTGAACTATGGTCAAAGCCCCACCTACTCTACTGTCAATCATCCACACAGCTCCTCTGAGGCTCCTCCCATCTACTCCACAGGCAGCATACCCATAGACACTTGAGTCACTGGCAACCAATCACAAGATACATACACTCACTGGCGACCAATCACAAGAGACACATTTTAACTATATGCGCTGACCTCTATTTTTAGCAAATTTCTCTTTTATTTTTTTTTGTCTCTCTCTCTCTGCCGGTCTCTGTCAGTCTCTTTTTCTCTCTCTCTCTCTCTGCCGGTCTCTGTGTCTCTTTTTCCCTCTCTCTCTATCTGCCGGTCTCTTTCTCTCTCTCTCTATCTCCTGTTCTCTCACTGACAGTGAGTTTGCATGTCTTGGCCGGGTGAGCGGAGGTTTCACTTGATGGATAATTTAGGAGCCCGGAGGCGAACGCCGAACGCCCTGCTCAAAACTGACAGTGATTCTCGATAAAGGGGTGGAGTCAACAAACTCCGCCTTTAGGGTCCGACCTTAGCCCCCAGACACATAACTATTGCAGCATCATTTCTGGAGGCTGAGACAGGAGGGGTCGGGACACTGTGGCCCCATCAATACCCCCGGACAGGGCCAACCAGGCAGGATATAAACCCACTCACTTTGCCAAAGCACAGCCCCCACAGTACTGGAGGGGTATCTTCAAACCACCAACTTACTACCCTGAGACAAGGCCGAATATAGCCCACGAAGATCTCCCCAACGGCAGGAACCCGAGGGGGGCGCCAACCCGGACAGGAAGATCACGTCAGTGACTCAACGCACTCATTTGACGCACCCCTCTTAGGGACAGCATGGAAGAGCACCAGTAAGCCAGTGACTCAGCCCCCGTAATAGGGTTTGAGGCAGAGAAGGTACTGTAACAGGAGTAGTGTAGAGAGCAGAGAAGGTAATGTAACAGGAGTAGTGTAGGGTGTAGTGAAGGTACAGTAACAGGAGTAGTGTAGGGTGTAGTGAAGGTACTGTACCAGGAGTAGTGTAGGGTGTAGTGAAGGTACAGTAACAGGAGTAGTGTAGGGTGTAGTGAAGGTACTGTAACAGGAGTAGTGTAGGGTGTAGTGAAGGTACTGTGACAGGAGTAGTGTAGGGTGTAGTGAAGGTACTGTAACAGGAGTAGTGTAGGGTGTAGTGAAGGTACTGTAACAGGAGTAGTGTAGGGTGTAGTGAAGGTACTGTGACAGGATTGATGGAGACAGTACAGGGAGAGACGGTACAGGGTGAGGATCATGATGACTGTCTGTATCGCTATACTACATCTCCTCTCAGTTAGGTTTACGGTACACTGTTAAAATAGAGACTGGTCCTAGAGACTTGTCCTAGATCAGGTCTACAGCGTTTCACTAGAGACTGGTCTTAGATCAGGTCTACACTGTTACACTAGAGACTGGTCCTAGATCAGGTCTACATTGTTACACTAAAGACTGGTTTTAGATCAGGTCTACACTGTTATACTAGAGACTGGTCCTAGATCAGGCCTACACTGTTTCACTAGAGACAAATAGATCCTTTTTTTCAATTTTTGCCAAATTTGATATACCCAAATCTAACTGCCTTTAGCTCAGGACCTGAAGCATGGATATGCATATTCTTGATATCATTTGAAAGGAAACACTTTGAAGTTTGTGGAAGTGTTAACCTCTCAACATCCAGTTGAATCCCGTGGCGCGTTATTCAAATACCTTAGAAATGCTATTACTTCAATTTCTCAAACATATGACTATTTTACACCATTTTAAAGACAAGACTCTCGTTAATCTAACCACACTGTCCGATTTCAAAAAGGCTTTACAACGAAAGCAAAACATTAGATTATGTCAGCAGAGTACCCAGCCATAAATAATCAGACACCCATTTTTCAAGCTAGCATATAATGTCACATAAACCCAAACCACAGCTAAATGCAGCACTAACCTTTGATGATCTTCATCAGATGACAATCTTAGGACATTATGTTATACAATACATGCATGTCTGTTCAATCAAGTTCATATTTATATCAAAACTAGCTTTTTACATTAGCAGGTGACTAGCATGTGACTAGCATTCCCACCGAACACTTCCGGTGAATTTACTAAATTACTCACGATAAACGTTCACAAAAAACATAACAATTATTTTAAGAATTATAGATACAGAACTCCTCTATGCACTCGATATGTCAGATTTTAAAATAGCTTTTCGGTGAAAGCACATTTTGCAATATTCTAAGTAGATAGCCCGGCATCACAGGGCTAGCTATTTAGACACCCAGCAAGTTTAGCACTCACCAAAGTCAGATTTACTATAAGAAAAATGTTATTACCTTTGCTGTCTTCGTCAGAATGCACTCCCAGGACTTCTACTTCAATAACAAATGTTCGTTTGGTCCCAAATAATCCATTGTTTTGTTCGTGCGTTCAAGACACTATACGAAAGGGTAAATAAGGGTTACAAAAAATGTCTAAATATTCCATTACCGTACTTCAAAGCATGTCAACCGCTGTTTAAAATAAATTTTTATGCCATTTTTCTCGTAAAAAAGCGATAATATTCCGACCGGGAAATCGTTTTTTATTACAAAGAGAGTGAAAGTAAAAGCATGCTATCCCCTCATGCACGAGCCTCAGTCTGATGGCCCTCTGATAGAGCACTTGCCAAACGCGCTAGTGTGTTTCAGCCTGGGCCTTGAATTACGTCATTCAGCTTTTTCCCGGGTTCTGAGAGCCTATGGGAGCCGTAGGAAGTGTCACGTCATGCCAGAGATCCCCTGTTTTTGTTAGAGATGATCAAGGAGGGCAAGAAATGGTCAGACAGGCCACTTCCTGTAAGGAATCTTCTCAGGTTTTGGCCTGCCAAATGAGTTATGTTATAATCACAGACACCATTCAACCAGTTTTAGAAACTTTAGGGTGTTTTCTATCCAAAGCCAATAATTATATGCATATTCTAGTTACTGGGCAGGAGTAGTAACCAGATTAAATCGGGTACGTTTTTTATCCGGCCGTCAAATACTGCCCCCTAGCCCCAACAGGTTAAATTAATGTAGGAGAACATAACACATTAGAGCTGGTAAAAGATAATACAAGGAAAAAACATTTGTTTTAATTCCATCATCTTTGAAATGCAAGAGAAAGGACAGACATTAATATAGGATCCTATGTGTAAATCGTTTTTTTGTCCACAAGAGGGCAGCACTGTGTTTGCAAAGTTTCAGACTGATCCAGTGAAGAGTTACCTCACTACACAATATTTTGCATCAAGTCTGCCAGGAGTTTGCCCAAATGTGCCGAATTGGTCAATTTATACATTTCCAAGTACATAACTTTAGAGAACATACAAAAATGCTATGGTAATAAAAAATTAAGTTTACACACTCCCAGGAATGTCATACATGATGGATCATTAGCTTTTCACTAACCTTCACACATCTAGATGGATGGGCGGGGTGAGTGTGGAGACAAAGACAGCAGTGGGGTCAAACTGTAGAACCCAGTTCCTACATTTGAAAATAGAAATAGATATAGCACAGTATATTTTTGGGGTTATATTGGCACGGGTGTTGTTAGGTTTCGAGGGCATTATCACTTCACACAGTGGATTACCAAAATATTCAAATAATGATTTACGTATTTTCATTAAAAACTTTATTTTGATGAATTTATTCATACTATTTCATCCTTCCACAAGATAATAGTCCCGACACAAATCTAGGGTTGCTCCCCAAGCCGGCTGGTCATTCGTTCTATCAGATCGGTTGGCACATCTCAACAATGTGTTCCTCCTCTGCTGAAACAAACATGGTAACTTTAGAACAGAGAAGTTGACAGTTTTAAGACTTAGTCACCTACAGGAAGCTGAGTTGTCTGGTGGTTTAGAAGTCTAAACTCCGGCCTGATTGAACCAGTTTCACTCTGCAGCACATATAGACCTGGAGAGAATAATGTCACTTCATAGAAATCCCCCGGATGTGCAGGCTAATACCTACCTCCTCACAACTACCATCACTATCACTATCTCCCTGACATGCAGAGAGAGCGAGAGCGAGAGAGAGAGAGAGAGAGAGAGAGAGTGGACATAACAGCTACCCGAACGCTTAAACATGGTTAGAGTTGTGTTCATAGCTACTAGTAGTGACTGGTAGAGAGTCTGAGTATCTGGGACTAGACTGGTAGTGACTGGTAGAGAGTCTGAGTATCTGGGACTAGACTGGTAGTGACTGGTAGAGAGTCTGAGTATCTGGGACTAGACTGGTAGTGACTGGTAGAGAGTCTGAGTATCTGGGACTAGACTGGTAGTGACTGGTAGAGAGTCTGAGTATTTGGGACTAGACTGGTAGTGACTGGTAGAGAGTCTGAGTATCTGGGACTAGACTGGTAGTGACTGGTAGAGAGTCTGAGTATCTGGGACTAGACTGGTAGTGACTGGTAGAGAGTCTGAGTATCTGGGACTAGAATGGTATTGACTGGTAGAGAGTCTGAGTATCTGGGACTATACTGGTATTGACTGGTAGAGAGTCTGAGTATCTGGGACTATACTGGTAGTGACTGGTAGAGAGTCTGAGTATCTGGGACTAGAATGGTATTGACTGGTAGAGAGTCTGAGTATCTGGGACTAGACTGGTAGTGACTGGTAGAGAGTCTGAGTATCTGGGACTAGAATGGTATTGACTGGTAGAGAGTCTGAGTATCTGGGACTATACTGGTATTGACTGGTAGAGAGTCTGAGTATCTGGGACTATACTGGTAGTGACTGGTAGAGAGTCTGAGTATCTGGGACTAGACTGGTAGTGACTGGGAGAGAGTCTGAGTATCTGGGACTAGACTGGTAGAGAGTCTGAGTATCTGGGACTAGACTGGTAGTGACTGGTAGAGAGTCTGAGTATCTGGGACTATACTGCTAGTGACTGGTAGAGAGTCTGAGGATCTGGGACTAGACTGGTAGTGACTGGTAGAGAGTCTGAGTATCTGGGACTATACTGGTAGTGACTGGTAGAGGACTGGAGTGAGTGGAGAACAGTATAATTTTTACAACATAGGAGGGAAGCCAGAGAGCAGAATGAGGAATCTCATGGCTGTCAACATCAGCCTCCTCTGTGGTGAGTACTATTAGAATATATTACATTAATACACACCCCATATTGAACTGTTACTATTATACCTCAATACATTAATACACACCACATATTGAACTGTTACTATCAGACCTCAATACATTAATACACACCCCATATTGAACTATTACTATCAGACCTCAATACATTAATACACACCCCATATTGAACTGTTACTATTAGAATATATTACATTAATACACACCCCATATTGAACTGTAACTATCAGACCTCAATACATTAATACACACCCCATATTGAACTGTTACTATTAGAATATATTACATTAATACACACCCCATATTGAACTGTTACTATCAGACCTCAATACATTAATACACACCCCATATTGAACTGTTACTATTAGAATATATTACATTAATACACACCCCATATTGAACTGTTACTATCAGACCTCAATACATTAATACACACCCCATATTGAACTGTTACTATCAGACCTCAATACATTAATACACACCCCATATTGAACTGTTACTATTAGAACCTCAATACATTAATACACACCCCATATTGAACTGTTACTATCAGACCTCAATACATTAATACACACCCCATATTGAACTGTTACTATCAGACCTCAATACATTAATACACACCCCATATTGAACTGTTACTATTAGAATATATTACAATAATACACACCCCATATTGAACTGTTACTATCAGACCTCAATACATTAATACACAGCCCATATTGAACTGTTACTATTAGACCTCAATACATTAATACAGACCCCATATTGAACTGTTACTCCTAGACCTCAATACATTAATACACACCCCATATTGAACTGTTACTATTAGAATATATTACATTAACATACACCCCATATTGAACTGTTACTATCAGACCTCAATACATTAATACACACCCCATATTGAACTGATACTATTAGAATATTTTACATTAATACACACCCCATATTGAACTGTAACTATCAGACCTCAATACATTAACACACACCCCATATTGAACTGTTACTATCAGACCTCAATACATTAATACACACCCCATATTGAACTGTTACTATTAGAATATATTACATTAATACACACCCCATATTGAACTGTTACTATTAGAATATATTACATTAATACACACCCCATATCGAACTGTTACTATCAGACCTCAATACATTAATACACACCCGATATTGAACTGTTACTATTAGACCTCAATACATTAATACACACCCCATATTGAACTGTTACTATCAGACCTCAACACATTAATACACACCCCATATTGAACTGTTACTATCAGACCTCAATACATTAATACACACCCCATATTGAACTGTTACTATCAGACCTCAATACATTAATACACACCCCATATTGAACTGTTACTATTAGACCTCAATACATTAATACAGACCCCATATTGAACTGTTACTCTTAGACCTCAATACATTAATACACACCCCATATTGAACTGATACTATTAGACCTCAATACATTAATACACACCCCATATTGAACTGTTACTATCAGACCTCAATACATTAATAAACACCCCATATTGAACTGTTACTATTAGAATATATTACATTAATACACACCCCATATTGAACTGTTACTATTAGAATATATTACATTAATACACACCCCATATTGAACTGTTACTATCAGACCTCAATACATTAATACACACCCCATATTGAACTGATACTATTAGACCTCAATACATTAATACACACCCCATATTGAACTGTTACTATTACAATATATTACATTAATACACACCCCATATTGAACTGTAACTATTGGAATATATTACATTAATACACACCCATTATTGAACTGTTACTATTAGACCTCAATACATTAATACACACCCCATATTGAACTGTTACTATTACAATATATTACATTAATACACACCCCATATTGAACTGTAACTATTGGAATATATTACATTAATACACACCCCATATTGAACTGTTACTATCAGACCTCAATACATTAATACACACCCCATATTGAACTGTTACTATCAGACCTCAATACATTAATACACACCCCATATTGAACTGTTACTATCAGACCTCAATAAATAAATACACACCCCATATTGAACTGTAACTATCAGACCTCAATACATTAATACACACCCCATATTGAACTGTTACTATTAGAATATATTACATTAATACACACCCCATATTGAACTGTTACTATCAGACCTCAATACATTAATACACACCCCATATTGAACTGTTACTATTAGAATATATTACATTAATACACACCCCATATTGAACTGTTACTATTAGACCTCAATACATTAATACACACCCCATATTGAATTGTTACTATTAGACCTCAATACATTAATACACACCCCATATTGAACTGTTACTATCAGACCTCAATACATTAATACACACCCCATATTGAACTGTTACTATCAGACCTCAATACATTAATACAGACCCCATATTGAACTGTTACTCTTAGACCTCAATAAATTAATACACACCCCATATTGAACTGTTACTATTACAATATATTACATTAATACACACCCCATATTGAACTGTTACTATCAGAATATATTACATTAATACACACCCCATATTGAACTGTTACTATCAGACCTCAATACATTAATACACACCCCATATTGAACTGTAACTATCAGACCTCAATACATTAATACACACCCCATATTGAACTGTTACTATCAGACCTCAATACATTATTACATTAATACACACCCCATATTTAACTGTTACTATCAGACCTCAATACATTAATACACACCCCATATTGAACTGTAACGATCAGACCTCAATACATTAATACACACCCCATATTGAACTGTAACTATCAGACCTCAATACATTAATACACACCCCATATTGAACTATTACTATTAGAATATATTACATTAATACACACCCCATATTGAACTGTTACTATTATACCTCAATACATTAATACACACCCCATATTGAACTGTTACTATCAGACCTCAATACATTAATACACACCCCATATTGAACTGTTACTATTAGACCTCAATACATTAATACACACCCCATATTGAACTGTTACTATCAGACCTCAATACATTAATACACACCCCATATTGAACTGTTACTATTAGACCTCAATACATTAATACACACCCCATATTGAACTGTTACTATCAGACCTCAACACATTAATACACACCCCATATTGAACTGTTACTATTAGACCTCAATACATTATACACACCCCCATATTGAACTGTTACTATCAGACCTCAATACATTAATACACACCCCATATTGAACTGTTACGATTAGACCTCAATACATTAATACACACCCCATATTGAACTGTTACTATCAGACCTCAACACATTAATACACACCCCATATTGAACTGTTACTATTAGACCTCAATACATTAATACACACCCCATATTGAACTGTGTTACTCACTGAACACATCACTCAATTCTTATGCTACAGTGATCAATACTGTACTTTTCTTTACCCTTCAACACTGTTTTACTGTATTGCTGTAGTCCTGAACACAGAAATGTACTGTATCACTCAGTCCCAGATTGTTAAACATTCTCTACCTGTCACTCAACTATCTCCCTTACCTGACTGTCTGTTAAACATGGTGACTATTGCAACTGTTATTATAGAGATGATGTGAGCGTGTTTCCTTGGTTGTTTCATAGCTGTGAGCTGTGTGATGTCAAGAGTGATCACAAAGAGATGGAAAGAAGGAGGAAATTCCAGCATTCAGTGTCCTTATGACCGGGGGTTTGAGACATACCAGAAGTACCTCTCTAAAGGGATCTGGGCCTACCAGGTTGACGTAATCCAAACCAAAATGCATCAGCACCCAGCGTGGACTCATAAAGGGAGATTCTCTCTGTATGACGACACAAAGAGAAGAGTCTTCACTGTGACCATCACTAACCTGACCCTAGAGGATTCAGGGACCTACTGGTGTGAAATAAACACATGGTGGTGGTATAACAAGACTGAAGTCAGGATCACTGTGGACAGAGGTTGGTGTCTAAGACGTTCTATCAGTGTGTATCAGTGTGTACACAGGATTATATGGGGCGGCAGGGTAGCCTAGTGGTTAGAGCTTTGGACTAGTAACCGAAAGGTGGAAAGTTTGAATCCCTGAGCTGACAAGGTACAAATCTGCAGGTATATCACCCTCATTACTTCACATTTTCCCTTTCTCCACCGCTGTACTCTCCCCCTTCTCATATCTCTTCCTCTCCTGTATTGAGAGAATAGTAGTTACAGTCATTATCTGTAGTATTGTAACTGTACTCAGAGAGGTTCTGTATTGAGAGACTAGTAGTTATAATCATTGTGTGTTTATGACAATAAGAACATCAGGGCCTCAAGGTCAAGGTTCACACCACTTCCTCTGAAACACACAGAGAGGGTACCGCTTTCAGCCTCGGATACACACACCCCAAACCACACACACATGAACAAGTACGAAGGCGCATTCTCGCATTACCGCATTCTCGCATCCTCTCTCTCTCTCTCTCTCTCTCTCTCTCTCTCTCTCTCTCTCTCTCTCAGCTCCTGTTCCTCCCAACCCTGGCTCCATCACCTCCAGACCTCTCCTCTCCACGACACACCCATCAATAAACATCACCATGGAAACTGACCCCTTAAACTCTGCAGGTATATTACCTTCATTACTTCACATCTTCCCCTTCTCCACCGTTGTACTCTCCCCCCTCTCACATCTCCTCCTCACCCCCTTCTCATATCTCTTCCTCTCCTGTATTGAGAGACTAGTAGTTATAGTCATTATCTTTAGTATTGTAACTGCACTGAGAGAGGTTCTGTATTGAGAGACTAGTAGTTATAGTCATTATCTTTAGTATTGCAACTGTACTCAGAGAGGTTCTGTATTGAGAGACTAGTAGTTATAGTCATTATCTTTAGTATTGTAACTGTACTCAGAGAGGTGCTGTATTGAGCGACTAGTAGTTATAGTCATTATCTTTAGTATTGCAACTGTACTCAGAGAGGTGCAGTATTTAGAGACTAGTAGTTATAGTCATTGTGTGTTTATGACAATAAGAACGTCAGGGCCTCAAGGTCAAGGTTCACACCACTTCCTCTGAAACACACAGAGAGGGTAGTACTTTCAGTCTCGGAACCATACAAACATAAACAAGTATGCAGGCGCATGCACACACACACTCTCAAACTCACACACATTAGTCACACACTATCTCTCTAGAGCACACATAACACACATGGTGAACATTACCAAGGTAACATAATGAACCCTCAGCACAACATGAGATAAACTACAACTACCAAGCACCATACTGTAATATGGACAACAACTACCAAGCACCATACTGTAACATGGACTACAACTACCAAGAATCACACTGTAATAGAACCATAAAAAGAACCACATTGACTTTGCCTGATACTTTATAAAATACTGAATAATCTGACTGTGACTATTGATATCTCATCACTAACAATTCCTCTCTATTTCTGCTCTTCTCAACACCCACCTGTTTCTCTGTCTAATGTTGTCTTCCTTCCTCCCTCCCTCTGAAATGGAAGAAACACAGAAGTACAGTACAGTAGAGACTAGCTAAATGTAGCATCACTGTAACATTATGCCTGTGTACTGTCTCTGGGTGTTCTAGGTGATGTGATGTTCTCTGGTGTTGGTCTGGGTGTTCTAGGTGTTCTGATGTTCTCTGGTGTTGGTCTGTGTGTTCTAGGTGATCTGATGTTCTTTAGTGTCCTACTGATACAGTAGGAGGACTAGGTGGTTAGGAAACTATTACAGTAGTTTAGGAAGGAGAAGGGTCTGAGAGGAATGTGATTATCTTGTATTTGTAGTTCCAGGTACACTAGTGGTCATCATGGTGTGTGTGAGTCCTGTGTTGGTGGTGGGACTCATCCTGCTACTGATCTACAAATGGAGGAGAGACAGGAAATCATCAAGTGAGTAACCCTCATACGTAGATATGTTTGTATCTATGTATGTATGTATTTATGTGTGTATGTACTAAATGTATGTGCGTGCATGCATGGTGTAGTACACATACGTTTTTTTGTCTATACTGACTACTTAATCCCCACTGATACATATCAAAGTAGTGTTGTATACTGATTTCCTAATACACATTTATTCCGTATCAAGGTAGTGTAATGGAGAATGACGATTTGTTAATCCCCAATGATACATATCAAAGTAGTGTACTGGAGTATACTGATTTTCTAATCCCCATTTATTCGTAACACTGTAGTGTTGTGGAGTATAATGACTTCTTCATTAATCCCAATTGATATGTGTCAAAGTAGTGTAGTGGAGTATACTGATATCTTAATCCCCATTAATGTGTATCAAAGTAGTGTAGTGGAGTATACTGATATCTTAATCCCCATTAATGTGTATCAAAGTAGTGTAGTGGAGTATACTGATATCTTAATCCCCATTAATGTGTATCAAAGTAGTGTAGTGGAGTATACTGATATCTTAATCCCCATTAATGTGTATCAAAGTAGTGTAGTGGAGTATACTGATATCTTAATCCCCATTAATGTGTATCAAAGTAGTGTAGTGGAGTATACTGATATCTTAATCCCCATTAATGTGTATCAAAGTAGTGTAGTGGAGTATACTGATATCTTAATCCCCATTAATGTGTATCAAAGTAGTGTAGTGGAGTATACTGATATCTTAATCCCCATTAATGTGTATCAAAGTAGTGTAGTGGAGTATACTGATATCTTAATCCCCATTAATGTGTATCAAAGTAGTGTAGTGGAGTATACTGATATCTTAATCCCATTAATGTGTATCACAGTAGTGTAGTGGAGTATACTGATATCTTAATCCCCATTAATGTGTATCAAAGTAGTGTAGTGGAGTATACTGACTTCTTAATCCCCATTAATGTGTATCAAAGTAGTGTAGTGGAGTCTACTGATTTCTTAATCCCCATTAATGTGTATCAAAGTAGTGTAGTGGAGTATACTGATATCTTAATCCCCACTGAAATGTATCAAAGTAGTGTAGTGGAGTATACTGATATCTTAATCCCCACTGAAATGTATGAAAGTAGTCTAGTGGAGTATACTGACTTTTAAATCCCCACTGATACTTATCAAAGTAGTGTAGTGGTGTGTACTGACTTCTTAATCCCCATAAATACATATCATAGTAGTGGAGTGGAGTATACTGACTTCTTAATCCCCATTGATACGTATCAAAGTAGTGTAGTGGAGTATATGGATTTCTTAATCCCCATTGACATGTGTCAAAGTAGTTTATTGGAATATACTAATTTCTTAATTCCACTGATACGTATCAAAGTGGTGTAATGGAGGTATTCGCCGTATCAGTAAGAGATCTCAGAAGTGTTCAACATTTCAACAACATGCTATTAAATAAAATATGAACTTTAAATCATTCAGGAATAAACTAGCCATGTACTGTAGCTTGAAACTTCTTCGGGATCAGTGTCCAGTCCACGGGACTGTTGAGCTAGAGTAGGCTAATGTGATAAGCATAAGGTTGTAAGAAACAAGAACATTTCTCAGAACATAGACTTTTTACACTGCTGGATCTGATTGATTATTTTCACATTTTCAATGTCAGTTCAGTTCCAGGCTTCAGTTGAATGAATTACCAGGCCAGCCTAGTCCAGCTTGGCTCTGTAGTGGGAAGAGAGGTACTGTAGGAACTCAGAACACAAGAACACAGTGGTGGTTTACACACCACAGAACTAAGCTGACACTGAGCCAAGAAAAAGCCTAGATGAGTTGACCTAGATACTCATTCTAGAAATGTTAGTGAGAAGAAAATATCCAGGCCAGCACAGTACAGCTTGGATTTGCCTGACTGTGAAAGACTTATAATTTTAGGTAATTCAGAGTACATGTCACTGTTTCTCATAGACTTTTTCCCACAGGGTGCCTTTCCTTCACCGGGCGGGCCGAGCATACCTACTGCACCCCTGCACCACCTCAGCACTACTGCACTACACCACTACACCACCGCACCACTGCAGCACTACACCACTACACCATCGCACCACTGCAGCACTACACCACTGCACCACTGCAGCACTGCAGTACTGCACCACTACTGTGCAACACCACTGCAGCACTGCACCACTGCACCACTGCAGCACTGCACCACTGCACCCCTGCAGCACTACACCACTGCAGCACTACACCACTGCAGCACTGCATGTGCACAGTACGCACACACACACACACACACACACACACACACACACACACACACACACACACACACACACACACACACACACACACACACACACACACACACACACACACACACACTACTGTACAACACCACTGCAGCACTACACCACTGCACCACTGCAGCACTACACCACTGCACCACTGCAGCAGTACACCACTACACCTCTGCAGCACTACAGCACTACACCACTACACCACTGCACCACTGCAGCACTACACCAGTGCACCACTACACCACTACAGCACTACACCACTGCAGCACTACACCACTGCACCACTGCAGCACTACACCACTGCAGCACTACACCACTGCACCACTGCAGCAGTACACCATTGCACCACTACACCACTGCACCACTACAGCACACCACAACTGCAGCACTGCATGTGTACAGTAGGCACACACACACACACACACACACACACACACACACACACACACACACACACACACACACACACACACACACACACACACACACACACACACACACACACACACACATATACACACACACACGTTAATTATATGTTGTTTGTTCCATAGGACCAGTCACCAATCCAGACACAACAACTCAAGACTCCACCTACCAAACCCCCAACACAACAACCCAAGACTCCACCTACCAAACCCTCAACACAGCAACCCAAGACTCCACCTATCAAACCCTCAACACAGCAACCCAAGACTCCACCTACCAAACCCTCAACACAGCAACCCAAGACTCCACCTACCAAACCCTCAACACAGCAACCCAAGACTCCACCTACTAAACCCTCAACACAGCAACCCAAGACTCCACCTACCAAACCCTCAATACAGCAACCCAAGACTCCACCTACCAAACCCTCAACACAGCAACCCAAGACTCCACCTACCAAACCCTCAACACAGCAACCCAAGACTCCACCTACTAAACCCTCAACACAGCAACCCAAGACTCCACCTACCAAACCCTCAATACAGCAACCCAAGACTCCACCTACCAAAACCTCAACACAGCAACCCAAGACTCCACATACCAAACCCTCAACACAACAACCCAAGACTCCACCTACCAAACCCTCAACACAACAACCCAAGACTCCACCTATCAAACCCTCAACACAACAACCCAAGACTCCACCTACCAAACCCTCAACACAACAACCCAAGACTCCACCTACCAAACCCTCAACACAACAACCCAAGACTCCACCTACCAAACCCTCAACACAACAACCCAAGACTTCACCTATCAAACCCTCAATACAACAACCCAAGACTTCACCATTCAAACCCAAAACACAACAGACCCAAACTAAAATGATGGCACCATTAACTTCACACTGAGACAGGATAGTGTTAGTCTCTGTAACATTTGTACTTGGAAATCCATTTTGGAGCATACTTTTTCAATCACAGTAAATATATGTGGATCAATGTAATACAATATAGTGATGTATACCTGATGTATATATTGTCATCATCTCAACAATGTGTTCCTCGTCTGCTGAAACAAACATGGTAACAGTGAAGTCGACAGTTTTAAGACTTAGTCACCTACAGGAAGCCGAGTTGTCTGGTGGTTTAGAAGTCTAACCTCCGGCCGGTTTAAACCAGTTTCACTCTGCGGCACATATAGACCTCCAGACACTGAGGTCAATTCAGAGAAATGAGGATGTGTAGGCAAATGCCCATCCCCTGAACACCACCTCTGACATGGAGAGATAGAGAGAGAGAGAGATAGATAGAGAGAGTGAGTGAGAGGAGTTGGGTGTCAGAGGAGGAAGGAGCTTTCAAAAAATAAGAAAGATCTCTTCAGAAACACCCAGCTGTCAAACTAGTAACTGACAGACAAGCTGTTGTTGACCTGTGCTAGCTGGTAGTATAGTAAAGTAACTTCAACAGTACAGTAACTGTGATAGTAAAGTAACTTTAACAGTATAGTAACTGTGATAGTAAAGTAACTTCAACAGTACAGTAACTGTGATAGTAAAGTAACTTTAACAGTATAGTAACTGTGATAAAGTAACTTTAACAGTATAGTAACTGAGGAGTAACTGTCCAGAATGAAGATAATCCATGTTGTCTACTGCTGTCTCCTCTCATATAAGTTCTGTCTGTCTGTCTGTTTGTCTGTCTCAGTTTCTATACTAATGTCTGGATCATATAGTACATAATGAATTAGGTAATTATTTGTAATTATTTGTCTGTAAGTAACATGTGTGCAGATTTGAGCAGGGTGAAAGTAAGATTTGAGCAGGGTGAAAGTAAGATTTGAGCAGGGTGAAAGTAAGATTTGAGCAGGGTCAAAATAATATTCATGCAGCGTTAAAGTTTGATTCATGCAGGGTTCAAGTCAAATTTGAGCAGGGTTCAAGTAAAATTTGAGCAGGGTTCAAGTAAAATTTGAGCAGGGTTCAAGTCAAATTTGAGCAAGATTAAAGTAAGATGTTCAGGGTTAAAGTAAGATTTATGCAGGGTTAAAGTTCAATTTGAGCAGGGTTCAAGTTCGATTTGAGCAGGGTTAAAGTATATCTCACAGGTCAACAGTTGTGACTGTACTGTGTGTTTCTGTTTGACAGCTCTGTGTGTTGTGGAGTCAGCTGTCATTAATGTGGAGGAGGTGGTGGGAGGACAAGTCACTGTGGGCTGCTCATTCACATTGGCAGGAAACAACATCAAATACTTCTGCAAGGGGACATGTTCTGGTAAAGACATTCTGGTTGAAACTAATGGGAGTAAGACTGTAACTCAAGATAGATACAGTATAGAAGACAAGGGAGGTTTATTCTATGTGACCATCAAGGACCTGAGGAAGTCAGACTCTGGAACCTACTGGTGTGGAGTGGACAGATCTATAAAGGACACATACCAAGAGGCGCATCTCACAGTTACAGATGGTAAGTTAACACACACTTGTCTTGAACATTGTTTGTTTGTTAGAGGCTTTCTGAGTTATTTCCAGCAACAGTAAAACAAAATGGTGACTGTATTTGTGTTAACCCATACTTTCTTTTCACATACAGCTCCTCCTGAAACATCAACATTCAACTCCAGACCCAATGTCTCCACAACCCTACTAAACCTCTCTACAACATTTATGGCATCTGGAGACATCAGTATTGATCCTTCTCAGAGAACAGGTGTGATACACCTGTCACTTGCCATCATTCTATGACCTTCAGTCAACTATAATATGCTGTTAAATAATGCAATCGGATAATATTGACGGAATCAACTATGTATGTTCATGCATTGGACAAATCTCTCTCTTCCAACAGGAAGTGATGTAACTCGAGGTTGCTAAGGTTACTCGGATCACTCGCTTTTTAAGTCTCTTCTTTCATCACATCGTTATTTTCTCAGTCTGTCTGTCTGTCTTCCTACCAGTTACCCAAGTGGTCATCATGGTGTGTGTGAGTCCTGTGTTGGTGGTGGGACTCATCCTGCTACTGATCTACAAATGGAGGAGAAACAGGAAAACATCAAGTGAGTAACTCTCAAATGAATGTATGCATATACATTGACTTTTTCCACATTTTATTATGTTATAGCCTTATTCTAAAATTGATTAAATCGTTTTTTTCACCCCTCATTTATCTACAATACCCCATAATGACAAAGCAAATACAGGTTTTTAGAATTGTTTGGAAATGTATTTAAAATGAAAAACGGAACTATGACCTCTCAAGCTCTGCCAGGTTGGATGGGGAGCGTCGCTGCACAGCTATTTTCAGGTCTCTCCAGAGATTTTCGATCGGGTTCAAGTCCGGGCTCTGGCTGGGCCACTCAAGGACATTCAGAGACTTGTCCCCGAAGCCACTCCTGCGTTCTCTTGGCTGTGTGCTTAGGGTCGTTGTCCTGTTGGAAGGTGAACCTTCGCCCCAGTCTGAGGTCCTGAGAGCTCTGGAGCAGGTTTTAAATCAAGGATCTTTCTGTACTTTGCTCCGTTCATCTTTCCCTCAATCCTGATGAGCATGATGCTGCCACCACCATGCTTCACCGTAGGGATGGTTCCAGGTTTCCTCCAGACGTGATGCTTGGCATTCAGGCCAAAGAGTTCAATCTTGGTTTCATCAGACCAGAAAATCTTGTTTCTCATGGTCTGAGAGTCCTTTAGGTGCCGTTTAGCAAACTCCAAATGGGCTGTCATGCCTTTTACTGAGGAGTGGCTTCCGCCTGGCCACTCTACCATAAAGGCCTGATTGGTGGAGTGCTGCAGAGATCGTTGTCCTTCTGTAAGGTTCTCCCATCTCCACAGAGGAACTCCACAGCTCTGTCAGAGTGACCATCAGGTTCTTGGTCACCTACCTGACCAAAGTTCTTCTCCCCCGATTGCTCAGTTTGGCCGGACGGCCAGCTCTTGGAAGATTCTTGTTGGTTCCAAATTTCTTCCATTTAAGAATGATGGAGGCCACTGTTCTTGGGGACCTTCAATGCGGCAGAATTGTTTTGGTACCCTTCCCCAGATCTGTGCCTCGACACAATCCTGTCTCAGAGCTCTACGGACAATTCCTTTCGACCTAATGGCTTGGTTTTTGCTCTGACATGTACTTTCAACTGTGGAACCTTATATGTCCAATAAATTGAATTTACCACAGGTGACTCCAATTAAGTTGTAGAAACATCTCAGGGATGATCAATGGAACAGGATGCAACTGAGCTCAATTTCAAGTCTCATAGCAAAGTGTCTGAATGCTGATGTAAATACGATTTATTTTTGTTGTTTTTTGCAAAAATGTCTAAAAACCTGATTTCGCTTTGTCATTATGTAGTATTGTGTGTAGATTGATAAGAAAAAAAATATATTGAATCCATTTTTAGAATAAGGCTGTATCAAAGATAAATTACAAATAAATAATCTGTTTGTTTTCCTCTTCAGCATCCAAACACTCTGCCAGACCGTTGGTGTCTGACTCCATGACAACCAACCAGGATCCAGACACAGGAACCATCACTAACCCCATCTACGCCACAGCAACCAATCACAACCCAGATACAACCCGTGACATCACCACCACCTGAGCCACTGCAATCAATCCTTGTGCAGGTGACATCTACTCCAATATTGGTCCGTCTACAAAGGTTCCAGACAGTGTGACATATGCTGCTGTCAACTTCCCCAGAGATCCAGCCTGTCTCCACTATGCTACTGTCAACTTCCCCAGAGATCCAGCCTGTCTCCACTATGATACTGTCAACTTCCCCAGAGACCCAGCCTGTCTCCACTATGATACTGTCAACTTCCCCAGAGATCCAGCCTGTCTCCACTATGCTACTGTCAACTTCACCAGAGATCCAGCCTGTCTCCACTATGGTACTGTCAACTTCCCCAGAGATCCAGCCTGTCTCCACTATGTTACTGTCAACTTCCCCAGAGATCCAGCCTGTCTCCACTATGCTACTGTCAACTTCCCCAAAGATCCAGCCTGTCTCCACTATGTTACTGTCAACTTCCCCAAAGATCCAGCCTGTCTCCACTATTCTACTGTTTTCTTCAGTAAAGACTCTGATGCTGGTAACCACCCAGACACTGACCCAACAGCTGTAGACACCTCATAATGTACTGCACCATTAAACACTCTGCTACATAGTCTACTACTGTAGACACCTCATAATGTACTGCACCATTAAACACTCTGCTACATAGTCTACTACTGTAGACACCTCATAATGTACTGCACCATTAAACACTCTGCTACATAGTCTACTACTGTAGACACCTCATAATGTACTGCACCATTAAACACTCTGCTACATAGTCTACTACTGTCACTGATTTGTATGGCACAGAATTAATTCATGTTTTCATTCATTGGTGTTTTAAAATCATTTATTTATTATTTGTTTGTTAATTCATTCATATTTTTATTCATTTTTTAAAATAATTATTTTGTTAATTTGTTCATATTCCTTCATGTATTTTTTGTTTGTTCATTCATTCATCATTCGTTAGTTCATCTGTTTGTTTATTTGTTCTTTCGTTTGTCAGTCATTACGTAAGTACGTCCGTTCATTCATTCATTCATTCATTTATTTTTTGTTTCTTCGTTAATTCATATTTTTATTCTTATTTTTGTATAATTATTTTGATAATTCGTTCTTCAGTTTGTTCATTCGTTCTTTAGTTAGTTTGTTGGTCCGTCGGTACGTCCGTTCATTCATTCATTCATTCATTGTTTCTACTGTGAATGTAAAACTGGCTTGAACAAAAAGAGACCGTTTGTAACTTTTAGAAAACTTTGATTATTCAGTGTATTTTAATTCCACTTGATGGGAAATGAGACTATGTGTATTTATCAATAAAGCACCAATATATTTCTATGTGTTTGATACGTTCCATTCTAGCCATTACTATAAGTAGTCCTCCCCTCACCAGCCTCCACTGGTGCTGTCAGTAAACTCAGTACCTGTCTCATCAGCATGTACCACTGTCACTAAACACACAGAGATGAGATGGAGGGATAGATGGAGGGATAGTGCCCTCCAGTGGTAGAATAACTCTGGTTCTCTCCTCTGTAGACAGCCTCCAGTGACAGAATAACTCTGTTTCTCTCCTCTGAAGACAGCCTCCAGTGGTAGAATAACTCTGGTTCTCTCCTCTGTAGACAGCCTACAGTGGCAGAATAACTCTGTTTCTCTCCTCTGTAGACAGCCTCCAGTGGTAGAATAACTCTGTTTCTCTCCTCTGTAGACAGCCTCCAGTGGCAGAATAACTCTGTTTTTCTCCTCTGTAGACAGCCTCCAGTGACAGAATAACTCTGTTTCTCTCCTCTGTAGACAGCCTCCAGTGGTAGAATAACTCTGTTTCTCTCCTCTATAGACAGCCTCCAGTGACAGAATAACTCTGGTTCTCTCCTCTGTAGACAGTCTCCAGTGACAGAATAACTCTGGTTCTCTCCTCTATAGACAGCCTCCAGTGGCAGAATAACTCTGTTTCTCTCCTCTGTAGACAGTCTCCAGTGACAGAATAACTCTGGTTCTCTCCTCTATAGACAGTCTCCAGTGACAGAATAACTCTGGTTCTCTCCTCTATAGACAGTCTCCAGTGACAGAATAACTCTGGTTCTCTCCTCTATAGACAGCCTCCAGTGGTAGAATAACTCTGGTTCTCTCCTCTGTAGACAGCCTCCAGTGACAGAATAACTCTGGTTCTCTCCTCTATAGACAGCCTCCAGTGACAGAATAACTCTGTTTCTCTCCTCTATAGACAGCCTCCAGTGGTAGAATAACTCTGTTTCTCTCCTCTATAGACAGCCTCCAGTGACAGAATAACTCTGTTTCTCTCCTCTGTAGACAGCCTCCAGTGTCAGAATAACTCTGTTTCTCTCCTCTATAGACAGCCTCCAGTGACAGAATAACTCTGTTTCTCTCCTCTATAGACAGCCTCCAGTGGTAGAATAACTCTGGTTCTCTCCTCTATAGGCAACATCCAGTGACAGAATAACTCTGGTTCTCTCCTCTATAGACAGTCTCCAGTGACAGAATAACTCTGGTTCTCTCCTCTATAGACAGTCTCCAGTGACAGAATAACTCTGGTTCTCTCCTCTATAGACAGCCTCCAGTGGTAGAATAACTCTGGTTCTCTCCTCTGTAGACAGCCTCCAGTGACAGAATAACTCTGGTTCTCTCCTCTATAGACAGCCTCCAGTGACAGAATAACTCTGTTTCTCTCCTCTATAGACAGCCTCCAGTGGTAGAATAACTCTGGTTCTCTCCTCTATAGACAGCCTCCAGTGACAGAATAACTCTGGTTCTCTCCTCTATAGACAGCCTCCAGTGACAGAATAACTCTGGTTCTCTCCTCTATAGACAGCCTCCAGAGGTAGAATAACTCTGGTTCTCTCCTCTATAGACAGCCTCCAGTGACAGAATAACTCTGGTTCTCTCCTCTATAGACAGCCTCCAGTGGTAGAATAACTCTGGTTCTCTCCTCTATAGACAGCCTCCAGTGACAGAATAACTCTGGTTCTCTCCTCTATAGACAGCCTCCAGTGACAGAATAACTCTGGTTCTCTCCTCTATAGACAGCCTCCAGTGACAGAATAACTCTGTTTCTCTCCTCTATAGACAGCCTCCAGTGGTAGAATAACTCTGGTTCTCTCCTCTGTAGACAGCCTCCAGTGGTAGAATAACTCTGTTTCTCTCCTCTGTAGACAGCCTCCAGTGGTAGAATAACTCTGTTTCTCTCCTCTATAGACAGCCTCCAGTGACAGAATAACTCTGTTTCTCTCCTCTGTAGACAGCCTCCAGTGGTAGAATAACTCTGTTTCTCTCCTCTATAGACAGCCTCCAGTGGTAGAATAACTCTGTTTCTCTCCTCTATAGACAGCCTCCAGTGACAGAATAACTCTGGTTCTCTCCTCTGTAGACAGTCTCCAGTGACAGAATAACTCTGGTTCTCTCCTCTATAGACAGCCTCCAGTGGCAGAATAACTCTGTTTCTCTCCTCTGTAGACAGCCTCCAGTGGTAGAATAACTCTGTTTCTCTCCTCTATAGACAGCCGCCAGTGGTAGAATAACTCTGGTTCTCTCCTCTATAGACAGCCTCCAGTGACAGAATAACTCTGGTTCTCTCCTCTGTAGACAGTCTCCAGTGACAGAATAACTCTGGTTCTCTCCTCTATAGACAGCCTCCAGTGGTAGAATAACTCTGGTTCTCTCCTCTGTAGACAGCCTCCAGTGACAGAATAACTCTGGTTCTCTCCTCTATAGACAGCCTCCAGTGACAGAATAACTCTGTTTCTCTCCTCTATAGACAGCCTCCAGTGGTAGAATAACTCTGGTTCTCTCCTCTATAGACAGCCTCCAGTGACAGAATAACTCTGGTTCTCTCCTCTATAGACAGTCTCCAGTGACAGAATAACTCTGGTTCTCTCCTCTATAGACAGTCTCCAGTGACAGAATAACTCTGGTTCTCTCCTCTATAGACAGCCTCCAGTGGTAGAATAACTCTGGTTCTCTCCTCTGTAGACAGCCTCCAGTGACAGAATAACTCTGTTTCTCTCCTCTATAGACAGCCTCCAGTGACAGAATAACTCTGGTTCTCTCCTCTATAGACAGCCTCCAGTGACAGAATAACTCTGTTTCTCTCCTCTGTAGACAGCCTCCAGTGGTAGAATAATTCTGGTTCTCTCCTCTATAGACAGCCTCCAGTGACAGAATAACTCTGGTTCTCTCCTCTATAGACAGCCTCCAGTGACAGAATAACTCTGGTTCTCTCCTCTATAGACAGCCTCCAGTGGTAGAATAACTCTGGTTCTCTCCTCTATAGACAGCCTCCAGTGACAGAATAACTCTGGTTCTCTCCTCTGTAGACAGCCTCCAGTGGTAGAATAACTCTGGTTCTCTCCTCTATAGACAGCCTCCAGTGACAGAATAACTCTGGTTCTCTCCTCTGTAGACAGTCTCCAGTGACAGAATAACTCTGGTTCTCTCCTCTGTAGACAGCCTCCAGTGACAGAATAACTCTGGTTCTTTCCTCTGTAGACAGCCTCCAGTGACAGAATAACTCTGGTTCTCTCCTCTATAGACAGCCTCCAGTGGTAGAATAACTCTGGTTCTCTCCTCTATAGACAGCCTCCAGTGACAGAATAACTCTGGTTCTCTCCTCTATAGACAGCCTCCAGTGACAGAATAACTCTGGTTCTCTCCTCTATAGACAGCCTCCAGTGACAGAATAACTCTGTTGCTCACCTCTGTAGACAGCCTCCAGTGGTAGAATAACTCTGTTTCTCTCCTCTATAGACAGCCTCCAGTGGTAGAATAACTCTGGTTCTCTCCTCTATAGACAGCCTCCAGTGACAGAATAACTCTGGTTCTCTCCTCTATAGACAGCCTCCAGTGACAGAATAACTCTGGTTCTCTCCTCTATAGACAGCCTCCAGTGACAGAATAACTCTGTTTCTCTCCTCTGTAGACAGCCTCCAGTGACAGAATAACTCTGGTTATCTCCTCTATAGACAGCCTCCAGTGGTAGAATAACTCTGGTTCTCTCCTCTGTAGACAGCCTCCAGTGACAGAATAACTCTGGTTCTCTCCTCTATAGACAGCCTCCAGTGACAGATTAACTCTGTTTCTCTCCTCTATAGACAGCCTCCAGTGGTAGAATAATTCTGGTTCTCTCCTCTATAGACAGACTCCAGTGACAGAATAACTCTGGTTCTCTCCTCTATAGACAGCCTCCAGTGACAGAATAACTCTGGTTCTCTCCTCTATAGACAGCCTCCAGTGGTAGAATAACTCTGGTTCTCTCCTCTATAGACAGCCTCCAGTGACAGAATAACTCTGGTTCTCTCCTCTATAGACAGCCTCCAGTGGTAGAATAACTCTGGTTCTCTCCTCTATAGACAGCCTCCAGTGACAGAATAACTCTGGTTCTCTCCTCTGTAGACAGTCTCCAGTGACAGAAAAACTCTGGTTCTCTCCTCTGTAGACAGCCTCCAGTGACAGAATAACTCTGGTTCTCTCCTCTGTAGACAGCCTCCAGTGACAGAATAACTCTGGTTCTCTCCTCTATAGACAGCCTCCAGTGACAGAATAACTCTGGTTCTCTCCTCTATAGACAGCCTCCAGTGACAGAATAACTCTGTTTCTCTCTTCTATAGACAGCCTCCAGTGGTAGAATAACTCTGGTTCTCTCCTCTATAGGCAACATCCAGTGACAGAATAACTCTGGTTCTCTCCTCTATAGACAGTCTCCAGTGACAGAATAACTCTGGTTCTCTCCTCTATAGACAGTCTCCAGTGACAGAATAACTCTGGTTCTCTCCTCTATAGACAGCCTCCAGTGGTAGAATAACTCTGGTTCTCTCCTCTGTAGACAGCCTCCAGTGACAGAATAACTCTGGTTCTCTCCTCTATAGACAGCCTCCAGTGACAGAATAACTCTGTTTCTCTCCTCTATAGACAGCCTCCAGTGGTAGAATAACTCTGGTTCTCTCCTCTATAGACAGCCTCCAGTGACAGAATAACTCTGGTTCTCTCCTCTATAGACAGCCTCCAGTGACAGAATAACTCTGGTTCTCTCCTCTATAGACAGCCTCCAGAGGTAGAATAACTCTGGTTCTCTCCTCTATAGACAGCCTCCAGTGACAGAATAACTCTGGTTCTCTCCTCTATAGACAGCCTCCAGTGGTAGAATAACTCTGGTTCTCTCCTCTATAGACAGCCTCCAGTGACAGAATAACTCTGGTTCTCTCCTCTATAGACAGCCTCCAGTGACAGAATAACTCTGGTTCTCTCCTCTATAGACAGCCTCCAGTGACAGAATAACTCTGTTTCTCTCCTCTATAGACAGCCTCCAGTGGTAGAATAACTCTGGTTCTCTCCTCTGTAGACAGCCTCCAGTGGTAGAATAACTCTGGTTCTCTCCTCTGTAGACAGCCTCCAGTGGTAGAATAACTCTGTTTCTCTCCTCTATAGACAGCCTCCAGTGGTAGAATAACTCTGTTTCTCTCCTCTATAGACAGCCTCCAGTGACAGAATAACTCTGGTTCTCTCCTCTGTAGACAGTCTCCAGTGACAGAATAACTCTGGTTCTCTCCTCTATAGACAGCCTCCAGTGGCAGAATAACTCTGTTTCTCTCCTCTGTAGACAGCCTCCAGTGGTAGAATAACTCTGTTTCTCTCCTCTATAGACAGCCTCCAGTGGTAGAATAACTCTGGTTCTCTCCTCTATAGACAGCCTCCAGTGACAGAATAACTCTGGTTCTCTCCTCTGTAGACAGTCTCCAGTGACAGAATAACTCTGGTTCTCTCCTCTATAGACAGCCTCCAGTGGTAGAATAACTCTGGTTCTCTCCTCTGTAGACAGCCTCCAGTGACAGAATAACTCTGGTTCTCTCCTCTATAGACAGCCTCCAGTGACAGAATAACTCTGTTTCTCTCCTCTATAGACAGCCTCCAGTGGTAGAATAACTCTGGTTCTCTCCTCTATAGACAGCCTCCAGTGACAGAATAACTCTGGTTCTCTCCTCTATAGACAGTCTCCAGTGACAGAATAACTCTGGTTCTCTCCTCTATAGACAGTCTCCAGTGACAGAATAACTCTGGTTCTCTCCTCTATAGACAGCCTCCAGTGGTAGAATAACTCTGGTTCTCTCCTCTGTAGACAGCCTCCAGTGACAGAATAACTCTGGTTCTCTCCTCTATAGACAGCCTCCAGTGACAGAATAACTCTGGTTCTCTCCTCTATAGACAGCCTCCAGTGACAGAATAACTCTGTTGCTCTCCTCTGTAGACAGCCTCCAGTGGTAGAATAACTCTGTTTCTCTCCTCTATAGACAGCCTCCAGTGGTAGAATAACTCTGGTTCTCTCCTCTATAGACAGCCTCCAGTGACAGAATAACTCTGGTTCTCTCCTCTATAGACAGCCTCCAGTGACAGAATAACTCTGGTTCTTTCCTCTATAGACAGCCTCCAGTGACAGAATAACTCTGTTTCTCTCCTCTATAGACAGCCTCCAGTGACAGAATAACTCTGGTTATCTCCTCTATAGACAGCCTCCAGTGGTAGAATAACTCTGGTTCTCTCCTCTGTAGACAGCCTCCAGTGACAGAATAACTCTGGTTCTCTCCTCTATAGACAGCCTCCAGTGACAGATTAACTCTGTTTCTCTCCTCTATAGACAGCCTCCAGTGGTAGAATAATTCTGGTTCTCTCCTCTATAGACAGACTCCAGTGACAGAATAACTCTGGTTCTCTCCTCTATAGACAGCCTCCAGTGACAGAATAACTCTGGTTCTCTCCTCTATAGACAGCCTCCAGTGGTAGAATAACTCTGGTTCTCTCCTCTATAGACAGCCTCCAGTGACAGAATAACTCTGGTTCTCTCCTCTATAGACAGCCTCCAGTGGTAGAATAACTCTGGTTCTCTCCTCTATAGACAGCCTCCAGTGACAGAATAACTCTGGTTCTCTCCTCTGTAGACAGTCTCCAGTGACAGAAAAACTCTGGTTCTCTCCTCTGTAGACAGCCTCCAGTGACAGAATAACTCTGGTTCTCTCCTCTGTAGACAGCCTCCAGTGACAGAATAACTCTGGTTCTCTCCTCTATAGACAGCCTCCAGTGACAGAATAACTCTGGTTCTCTCCTCTATAGACAGCCTCCAGTGACAGAATAACTCTGTTTCTCTCTTCTATAGACAGCCTCCAGTGGTAGAATAACTCTGGTTCTCTCCTCTATAGGCAACATCCAGTGACAGAATAACTCTGGTTCTCTCCTCTATAGACAGTCTCCAGTGACAGAATAACTCTGGTTCTCTCCTCTATAGACAGTCTCCAGTGACAGAATAACTCTGGTTCTCTCCTCTATAGACAGCCTCCAGTGGTAGAATAACTCTGGTTCTCTCCTCTGTAGACAGCCTCCAGTGACAGAATAACTCTGGTTCTCTCCTCTATAGACAGCCTCCAGTGACAGAATAACTCTGTTTCTCTCCTCTATAGACAGCCTCCAGTGGTAGAATAACTCTGGTTCTCTCCTCTATAGACAGCCTCCAGTGACAGAATAACTCTGTTTCTCTCCTCTATAGACAGCCTCCAGTGACAGAATAACTCTGGTTCTCTCCTCTATAGACAGCCTCCAGAGGTAGAATAACTCTGGTTCTCTCCTCTATAGACAGCCTCCAGTGACAGAATAACTCTGGTTCTCTCCTCTATAGACAGCCTCCAGTGGTAGAATAACTCTGGTTCTCTCCTCTATAGACAGCCTCCAGTGACAGAATAACTCTGGTTCTCTCCTCTATAGACAGCCTCCAGTGACAGAATAACTCTGTTTCTCTCCTCTATAGACAGCCTCCAGTGGTAGAATAACTCTGTTTCTCTCCTCTATAGACAGCCTCCAGTGGTAGAATAACTCTGGTTCTCTCCTCTATAGACAGCCTCCAGTGATTGAATAACTCTGGTTCTCTCCTCTGTAGACAGTCTCCAGTGACAGAATAACTCTGGTTCTCTCCTCTATAGACAGCCTCCAGTGGTAGAATAACTCTGGTTCTCTCCTCTGTAGACAGCCTCCAGTGACAGAATAACTCTGGTTCTCTCCTCTATAGACAGCCTCCAGTGACAGAATAACTCTGTTTCTCTCCTCTATAGACAGCCTCCAGTGGTAGAATAACTCTGGTTCTCTCCTCTATAGACAGCCTCCAGTGACAGAATAACTCTGGTTCTCTCCTCTATAGACAGTCTCCAGTGACAGAATAACTCTGGTTCTCTCCTCTATAGACAGTCTCCAGTGACAGAATAACTCTGGTTCTCTCCTCTATAGACAGCCTCCAGTGACAGAATAACTCTGGTTCTCTCCTCTATAGACAGCCTCCAGTGACAGAATAACTCTGGTTCTCTCCTCTATAGACAGCCTCCAGTGGTAGAATAACTCTGGTTCTCTCCTCTATAGACAGCCTCCAGTGACAGAATAACTCTGGTTCTCTCCTCTATAGACAGCCTCCAGTGACAGAATAACTCTGTTGCTCTCCTCTGTAGACAGCCTCCAGTGGTAGAATAACTCTGTTTCTCTCCTCTATAGACAGCCTCCAGTGGTAGAATAACTCTGGTTCTCTCCTCTATAGACAGCCTCCAGTGACAGAATAACTCTGGTTCTCTCCTCTATAGACAGCCTCCAGTGACAGAATAACTCTGGTTCTCTCCTCTATAGACAGCCTCCAGTGGTAGAATAACTCTGGTTCTCTCCTCTATAGACAGCCTCCAGTGACAGAATAACTCTGGTTCTCTCCTCTATAGACAGCCTCCAGTGGTAGAATAACTCTGCTTCTCTCCTCTATAGACAGCCTCCAGTGACAGAATAACTCTGGTTCTCTCCTCTGTAGACAGTCTCCAGTGACAGAATAACTCTGGTTCTCTCCTCTGTAGACAGCCTCCAGTGACAGAATAACTCTGGTTCTTTCCTCTGTAGACAGCCTCCAGTGACAGAATAACTGTCACGTCCTGGCCAGTATATAAGGTTAATTGTTTTGTAGTTTGGTCAGGGCGTGACAGAGGGTATTTGTTTTATGTGGTTCGGGGTGGTGTGTTTGTGTAAAGGGTGTTTGATTTAGTATGTCCGGGTTTTGGTTTATGTCTAGGTAGTTCTATGTGGAGTCTAGTATGTCTGTTTCTATGTCTGGTGAATTGGTGTTGGGACTCTCAGTTGAAGGCAGGTGTTTTCTATCTGCCTTTGATTGAGAGTCTCATAAATGAGGGTGTGTTTGTGTTTGTGTTTTGTGGGTGATTGTTCTGTGTTCAGCCCTAGGCTTTGCCAGACTGTTAGTTGTTCGTTTGTTCTAGTGGTTTTGTTATTTTGTATTCAGTGGTTTTGTAAGTGAATAAATCTAAATATGAGCATACACGTACCTGCTGCATTTTGGTCCTCATTCACCAACGACAACCGTGACAATAACTCTGGTTCTCTCCTCTATAGACAGCCTCCAGTGGTAGAATAACTCTGGTTCTCTCCTCTATAGACAGCCTCCAGTGACAGAATAACTCTGGTTCTCTCCTCTATAGACAGCCTCCAGTGACAGAATAACTCTGGTTCTCTCCTCTATAGACAGCCTCCAGTGACAGAATAACTCTGTTTCTCTCCTCTATAGACAGCCTCCAGTGGTAGAATAACTCTGGTTCTCTCCTCTATAGACAGCCTCCAGTGACAGAATAACTCTGGTTCTCTCCTCTATAGACAGCCTCCAGTGACAGAATAACTCTGGTTCTCTCCTCTATAGACAGCCTCCAGTGACAGAATAACTCTGTTTCTCTCCTCTGTAGACAGCCTCCAGTGACAGAATAACTCTGGTTATCTCCTCTATAGACAGCCTCCAGTGGTAGAATAACTCTGGTTCTCTCCTCTGTAGACAGCCTCCAGTGACAGAATAACTCTGGTTCTCTCCTCTATAGACAGCCTCCAGTGACAGAATAACTCTGTTTCTCTCCTCTATAGACAGCCTCCAGTGGTAGAATAATTCTGGTTCTCTCCTCTATAGACAGCCTCCAGTGACAGAATAACTCTGGTTCTCTCCTCTATAGACAGCCTCCAGTGACAGAATAACTCTGGTTCTCTCCTCTATAGACAGCCTCCAGTGGTAGAATAACTCTGGTTCTCTCCTCTATAGACAGCCTCCAGTGACAGAATAACTCTGGTTCTCTCCTCTATAGACAGCCTCCAGTGGTAGAATAACTCTGGTTCTCTCCTCTATAGACAGCCTCCAGTGACAGAATAACTCTGGTTCTCTCCTCTGTAGACAGTCTCCAGTGACAGAAAAACTCTGGTTCTCTCCTCTGTAGACAGCCTCCAGTGACAGAATAACTCTGGTTCTCTCCTCTGTAGACAGCCTCCAGTGACAGAATAACTCTGGTTCTCTCCTCTATAGACAGCCTCCAGTGGTAGAATAACTCTGGTTCTCTCCTCTATAGACAGCCTCCAGTGACAGAATAACTCTTGTTCTCTCCTCTATAGACAGCCTCCAGTGACAGAATAACTCTGGTTCTCTCCTCTATAGACAGCCTCCAGTGACAGAATATCTCTGGTTCTCTCCTCTATAGACAGCCTCCAGTGACAGAATAACTCTGGTTCTCTCCTCTATAGACAGCCTCCAGTGACAGAATAACTCTGGTTCTCTCCTCTATAGACAGCCTCCAGTGACAGAATAACTCTGGTTCTCTCCTCTATAGACAGCCTCCAGTGACAGAATAACTCTGGTTCTCTCCTCTATAGACAGCCTCCAGTGACAGAATAACTCTGGTTCTCTCCTCTATAGACAGCCTCCAGTGGTAGAATAACTCTGTTTCTCTCCTCTGTAGACAGCCTCCAGTGACAGAATAACTCTGGTTCTCTCCTCTATAGACAGCCTCCAGTGACAGAATAACTCTGGTTCTCTCCTCTATAGACAGCCTCCAGTGACAGAATAACTCTGGTTCTCTCCTCTATAGACAGCCTCCAGTGACAGAATAACTCTGGTTCTCTCCTCTATAGACAGCCTCCAGTGACAGAATAACTCTGGTTCTCTCCTCTGTAGACAGCCTCCAGTGGTAGAATAACTCTGGTTCTCTCCTCTGTAGACAGCCTCCAGTGACAGAATAACTCTGGTTCTCTCCTCTATAGACAGCCTCCAGTGACAGAATAACTCTGGTTCTCTCCTCTATAGACAGCCTCCAGTGACAGAATAACTCTGGTTCTCTCCTCTATAGACAGCCTCCAGTGGTAGAATAACTCTGGTTCTCTCCTCTATAGACAGCCTCCAGTGACAGAATAACTCTGGTTCTCTCCTCTGTAGACAGCCTCCAGTGGTAGAATAACTCTGGTTCTCTCCTCTGTAGACAGCCTCCAGTGACAGAATAACTCTGGGTCTCTCCTCTATAGACAGCCTCCAGTGACAGAATAACTCTGGTTCTCTCCTCTATAGACAGCCTCCAGTGAAAGAATAACTCTGGTTCTCTCCTCTATAGACAGCCTCCAGTGACAGAATAACTCTGGTTCTCTCCTCTATAGACAACCTCCAGTGACAGAATAACTCTGTTTCTCTCCTCTATAGACAGCCACCAGTGACAGAATAACTCTGGTTCTCTCCTCTATAGACAACCTCCAGTGACAGAATAACTCTGTTTCTCTCCTCTATAGACAGCCTCCAGTGACAGAATAACTCTGGTTCTCTCCTCTATAGACAGCCTCCAGTGACAGAATAACTCTGGTTCTCTCCTCTATAGACAGCCTCCAGTGACAGAATAACTCTGTTTCTCTCCTCTATAGACAGCCTCCAGTGGTAGAATAACTCTGGTTCTCTCCTCTATAGGCAGCCTCCAGTGACAGAATAACTCTGGTTCTCTCCTCTATAGACAGCCTCCAGTGGTAGAATAACTCTGGTTCTCTCCTCTATTGACAGCCTCCAGTGGTAGAATAACTCTGGTTCTCTCCTCTATAGACAGCCTCCAGTGGTAGAATAACTCTGGTTCTCTCCTCTATAGACAGCCTCCAGTGACAGAATAACTCTGCTTCTCTCCTCTGTAGACAGCCTCCAGTGGTTGAATAACTCTGGTTCTCTCCTCTATAGACAGCCTCCAGTGGTAGAATAACTCTGGTTCTCTCCTCTATACACAGCCTCCAGTGGTAGAATAACTCTGGTTCTCTCCTCTATAGACAGCCTCCAGTGGTAGAATAACTCTGGTTCTCTCCTCTATAGACAGCCTCCAGTGGTAGAATAACTCTGGTTCTCTCCTCTATAGGCAGCCTCCAGTGACAGAATAACTCTGGTTCTCTCCTCTATAGACAGCCTCCAGTGGTAGAATAACTCTGGTTCTCTCCTCTATAGACAGCCTCCAGTGGTAGAATAACTCTGGTTCGCTCCTCTATAGACAGCCTCCAGTGGTAGAATAACTCTGGTTCTCTCCTCTATAGACAGCCTCCAGTGACAGAATAACTCTGGTTCTCTCCTCTGTAGACAGCCTCCAGTGGTAGAATAACTCTGGTTCTCTCCTCTATAGACAGCCTCCAGTGGTAGAATAACTCTGTTTCTCTCCTCTGTAGACAGCCTCCAGTGGCAGAATAACTCTGGTTCTCTCCTCTGTAGACAGCCTCCAGTGGTAGAATAACTCTGTTTCTCTCCTCTATAGACAGCCTCCAGTGGTAGAATAACTCTGGTTCTCTCCTCTATAGACAGCCTCCAGTGACAGAATAACTCTGGTTCTCTCCTCTGTAGACAGCCTCCAGTGGCAGAATAACTCTGGTTCTCTCCTCTGTAGACAGCCTCCAGTGACAGAATAACTCTGTTTCTCTCCTCTATAGACAGCCTCCAGTGACAGAATAACTCTGTTTCTCTCCTCTATAGACAGCCTCCAGTGACAGAATAACTCTGGTTCTCTCCTCTATAGACAGCCTCCAGTGACAGAATAACTCTGGTTCTCTCCTCTATAGACAGCCTCCAGTGACAGAATAACTCTGTTTCTCTCCTCTATAGACAGCCTCCAGTGGTAGAATAACTCTGGTTCTCTCCGCTATAGACAGCCTCCAGTGGCAGAATAACTCTGTTTCTCTCCTCTGTAGACAGCCTCCAGTGGTAGAAAAACTCTGGTTCTCTCCTCTATAGACAGCCTCCAGTGACAGAATAACTCTGTTTCTCTCCTCTGTAGACAGCCTCCAGTGGTAGAATAACTCTGGTTCTCTCCTCTGTAGACAGCCTCCAGTGGTAGAATAACTCTGGTTCTCTCCTCTATAGACAGTCTCCAGTGGCAGAATAACTCTGTTTCTCTCCTCTGTAGACAGCCTCCAGTGACAGAATAACTCTGGTTCTCTCCTCTATAGACAGCCTCCAGTGACAGAATAACTCTGGTTCTCTCCTCTATAGACAGCCTCCAGTGACAGAATAACTCTGTTTCTCTCCTCTATAGACAGCCTCCAGTGGTAGAATAACTCTGGTTCTTTCCTCTATAGGCAGCCTCCAGTGACAGAATAACTCTGGTTCTCTCCTCTATAGACAGCCTCCAGTGGTAGAATAACTCTGGTTCTCTCCTCTATAGACAGCCTCCAGTGGTAGAATAACTCTGGTTCTCTCCTCTATAGACAGCCTCCAGTGGTAGAATAACTCTGGTTCTCTCCTCTATAGACAGCCTCCAGTGGTAGAATAACTCTGGTTCTCTCCTCTGTAGACAGCCTCCAGTGGTAGAATAACTCTGGTTCTCTACTCTATAGACAGCCTCCAGTGACAGAATAACTCTGCTTCTCTCCTCTGTAGACAGCCTCCAGTGGTTGAATAACTCTGGTTCTCTCCTCTATAGACAGCCTCCAGTGGTAGAATAACTCTGGTTCTCTCCTCTATAGACAGCCTCCAGTGGTAGAATAACTCTGGTTCTCTCCTCTATAGACAGCCTCCAGTGGTAGAATAACTCTGGTTCTCTCCTCTATAGACAGCCTCCAGTGGTAGAATAACTCTGGTTCTCTCCTCTATAGGCAGCCTCCAGTGGCAGAATAACTCTGGTTCTCTCCTCTATAGACAGCCTCCAGTGGTAGAACAACTCTGGTTCTCTCCTCTATAGACAGCCTCCAGTGGTAGAATAACTCTGGTTCTCTCCTCTATAGACAGCCTCCAGTGGTAGAATAACTCTGGTTCTCTCCTCTATAGACAGCCTCCAGTGGTAGAATAACATCTGTTTCTCTCCTCTATAGACAGCCTCCAGTGTCAGAATAACTCTGGTTCTCTCCTCTGTAGACAGCCTCCAGTGACAGAATAACTCTGGTTCTCTCCTCTATAGACAGCCTCCAATGTCAGAATAACTCTGGTTCTCTCCTCTGTAGACAGCCTCCAGTGGTAGAATAACTCTGGTTCTCTCCTCTGTAGACAGCCTCCAGTCTGCATGAAAGTGTATAGATCTGTTTCTGATGTGTTGATCCATAGATTCTCTCTCTCTCCGTCTTTTCTCTCACCTCTCCATCTCTCTCTCTCTCTCTCTCTCTCTAGCTCTGTCAATTCATTTTTTGTCCTCACTGATGTCTCTCTCAATCTCTCTTTCTCTCTGTGTCCCTCTGACCCTCCTTTCTTTCTTTCTTTCTTTCTTTCTGCATCTCTCTCTCTCTATACACTGTGGAACAAGAATGTGATTGGTTATGGAGGAAGAGGGAGGGGCTGTCAGAAATAACATGGTAGGAGGGTTTGAACCAGTAGAGAGAGAGAGAGAGAGAGAGAGAGAGAGAGAGAGAGAGAGAGAGAGAGAGAGAGAGAGAGAGAGAGAGAGAGAGAGAGAGAGAGAGAGAGAGAGAGAGAGAGAGAGAGAGAGAGAGAGAGAGAGAGAGAGAGAGAGAGAGAGCGAGAGAGAGAGAGAGAGAGAGAAAGACAGAAGGGTGAGAGAGAGAGAGAGATAGATGCAGAAATAGGGAAGTACATAGTTGTAAGAGTGCAAAGTGTGAGTGAGAGTGAGAGGGAGGGGCAGAGAGAGAGAAAGTACAGAATGAACAGAGAGAGTTGTAGACACCTGTAGACACCTGGACCAACCTGGAGAGAACACAACAAGATGAATATCCTGCTGATAGTCATCCTCCTCTCCTTCACGACAGGTAATAAGCTTGTTATAACTCTCTATAACAATGTAATAACATCCAGTTAGTTTTCTAATAAAGGCTGCTACTACAGATAAGGAAACACTATGGTGTGTGTGCGTGCGTGCGTGCGTGTGTGTGTGTGTGTGTGTGTGGTTAATGTGATGCCACTGGTGTAGGAATCCTAACCATAAGTACATTAGTATTTCAAAACACTAAACCAAGAGGAATATAAAATATATTTTCTCTTGTCTGATTGACAGGTTGTTTGAGCTCCTTCAAAGTGACAGGATACTCTGGAGGAACTGTCATCATCTACTGTCATTATTCCACAGAAGAAAGAAGTAATGAGAAATATTTCTGTAAGGGACCAAAGTGGACTTATAGTTGTGATATGAAAATAACTACTCTGAGGAAGAACACCTGGAAGCACAGAGGTAGATTCTCTCTGTATGACATCACTGGAGAAAACTACTTCAAGGTGATCATCAGACAACTGACCAGACAAGATGAAGGGACCTACTGGTGTGGAGTGGACAAACCTACTATACCTGACAGTTATACCGAGGTAGAGCTGGATGTGAAGGAGGGTGAGAGACTTTTACTTTAACTTTATAAAATGAATTTAGCTACATATGTTATTACATGGTCAGTACCACTAGTCAATGAAGTCAGTCTATAATATTAGACTAAGGTTGTGATGTGTGTTTCTATTGACAGATGACTGCTGTGAGAAGTCAGTCTATAGTATTAGACTAAGGTTGTGTTGTGTGTTTCTATTGACAGATGACTGCTGTGAGAAGTCAGTCTATAGTATTAGACTAAGGTTGTGTTGTGTGTTTCTATTGACAGATGACTGCTGTGAGAAGTCAGTCACAGAGACGGCCTATCTGGGAGGAGAAGCTACCATCAGATGTAACTATCCAGAGGACCATGAGGACAGCATCAAGTATTTCTGCAAGGAAAGCAATGACTTCAATACCTGTATTTATATGATCTTTGCTTACCAGACAACTGCAAAAGCTGGTCGTTTCTCTGTGTCTGACAACACAGGAGAGAAATCCTACACAGTGACCATCAGTGACCTGACTGAAGATGATACTGGAACATACTGGTGTGGAGTCGTAACTAGTTACATTTCACTGATTACACAGGTACAACTGCATGTTACAGGTAAGTGACCATTTCTACAAGTGTAATATTTCAGCGAAGGTATCAAAACACTTGACATGTCATTGACAGACTGGAGGGACATCTTATCTATCATAATCTGTAAAGACGACTGAACAGGTTTATGTCATTCGCAGATTGGAGGGACGTCAAACAAATCAATGTGACTGGACAGGTGGGGGAGACTGCCAGGTTTACTTGTAAATATCCAGACGACAATAAGAGTAATGAGAAGTTCTTCTGTAAAGGGGACAGTCCTTTAATCTGTGAAGATAAATTAAGAACTACATTACAAAATGAAGTTGTGTATGAAGGCAGGTTTTCCCTGAGGGATAACCCCAGAATATCAGTCTTCACAGTGTACATCAAAGAGCTGAGACCAGAGGATTCTGGGACATATTGGTGTGGATCTGATAGAAGGTGGAGACCTGCAGACTACACTAGATGTATCCTCTCTGTGGGTCAGTGGATCAACTCTTTACATCAGTGGTGGCTGGTGGGAGGAGATATTGGAGGACGGGCTCATTGTGAAGGCTGGACTGGAACGGAGGTCCGATACTCTTCCATCCATTCCATTCCAGCCATTAGGATGAGCCGATCCTCCTATTTCTCCACCAGCGCCCTCCTCTGCTTTCCATGCTGTACACCTGCAGTAACTATGGAACTACACTGTAGCTATGTTGTCAGACAATGTAAATAATATATAGCCATAAAATAGCAATCACATCTAGAACCTTCTGAAATATGTTGTTATTAAAAGTTATTAACTGTTATTAATTGTCAACAACCAGTTTAGTGAAATGTAGCATTGAACTAAACATGTTATCAGTAGTAGTTGTTCAGTGGTTGACAGCAGGCAGTCAGTGTGTTAGTGGAGGCCGGGTGGGTCTGTGTGTTTGTAGTGGTGTGAAAAGACATTGGACCAGAACACTGTAACTTCCTCTATAATAACTGTGTGTTTCTATATCTGTCTCAGTATCACTAAGCAGTCATGTGTTCAAGATATAAAACCACAAGTTTCAGTAGGAATGTCATCATGAAACCTGCAGTTGTCATCAGAGAGAGAGAGAGAGAGAGAGAGAGAAAGAGAGGGAGGGAGAGAGACAGAGAGAAAGAGAAGGAGGGAGAAAGAAGAGAGAGAGAGAGAGAGAGAGGGAGGGAGAGAGAGAGAGAGAGATGAAAAGAGTGATGAGCATAAGAGAGATAGAGGGAGATATGGTGAGCTAAAGGAGAACTAACACACTTCAACAGAAACAAGAGGAACCTTCCTGTCTTTACATCTGTCTGTCTAGAGAGGAAAGTTACAACAACATGTATCATGCACTGTATCTATCTCTAAATGTTTTCAGTGGCACCAACCATCACTATCAGAACAACAACAACTACAGCACTTCCAGCCCCAACCACAACCACCTTCATATCACCATCATCATCATCATCATCATCAATCAACGGATCTGGTAAATACACTTTTACAAATTCAAATGGTTAGTGTTAGACATGTCTATATGTAGTATTATGATATGAGGGTAGGTTAGTGTTAGACATGTCTGTATGCAGTGGTATGATATGAGGGTAGGTTAGTGTTAGACATGTCTGTATGTAGTGTTATGGTATGAGGGTAGGTTAGTGTTAGACATGTCTATATGTAGTATTATGATATGAGGGTAGGTTAGTGTTAGACAGAAATAAGCATGCCCCTTTCAAGAAATTTAGAACCAGGAACAGATATAGCCCTTGGTTCTCCCCAGACCTGACTGCCCTTAACCAACACAAAATATCCTGTGGCGTTCTGCATTAGCATCGAACTGCCCCCCGCGATATGCAACTTTTTAGGGAAGTTAGAAACCAATACACACAGGCAGTTAGAAACGCCAAGGCTAGCTTTTTCAAACAGAAATTTGCTTCGTGCAACTCCAACTCTAAAAAGTTCTGGGACATTGTAAAGTCCATGGAGAATAAGAACACCTCCTCCCAACTGCCCACTGCACTGAGGATAGGAAACTCTGTCACCACCGATAAGCCCACTATAATTGAGAATTTCAATAAGCATTTTTCTACGGCTGGCCATGCTTTCCACCTAACTACCCCGACTGCATTCAACAGCACTGCACCCCCCACAGCTACTCGCCCAAGCCTACCCCATTTCTCCTTCTCCCAAATCCATTCAGCTGATGTTCTGAAAGAGCTGCAAAATCTGGACCCCTACAAATCAGCTGGGCTTGACAATCTGGACCCTTTCTTTCTAAAATTATCTGCCGAAATTATTGCAACCCCTATTACTAGCCTGTTCAACCTCTCTTTCGTGTCGTCTGAGATTCCCATAGATTGGAAAGCAGCTGCTGTCATCCCCCTCTTCAAGGAGGTGACACTCTTGACCCAAATTGCTACAGACCTATATCCATCCTACCCTGCCTTTCTAAGGTCTTCGAAAGCCAAGTCAACAAACAGATTACCGACTATTTCGAATCCCACCGCACCCTCTCCGCTATGCAATCTGGTTTCAGAGCTGGTCATGGGTGCACCTCAGCCACGCTCAAGGTCCTAAACGACATCATAACTGCCATCGATAAGAAACAATACTGTGTTGCCGTATTCATTGACCTGGCCAAAGCTTTTGACTCTGTTAATCACCACATCCTCATCGGCAGACTTAGTAGCCTTGGTTTCTCAAACGATTGCGTCGCCTGGTTCACCAACTACTTCTCTGACAGAGTTCAATGTGTCAAATCAGAGGGCCTACTGTCTGGACCTCTGGCAGTCTCTATGGGGGTACCACAGGGTTCAATTCTTGGGCCAACTCTTTTCTCTGTATACATAAATGATGTCGCTCTTGCTGCTGGTGAATCTCTGATCCACCTCTACGCAGACGACACCATTCTGTATACTTCTGGCCCTTCTTTGGACACTGTGTTAACAACCCTCCAGACGAGCTTCAATGCCATTCAACTCTCCTTCCGTGGTCTCCAACTGCTCCTAAACACAAGTAAAACTAAATGCATGCTCTTCAACCGATCGCTGCCTGCACCTGCCCGCCCATCCAACATAACTTCTCTGGACGGTTCTAACTTAGAATTTGTGGACAACTACAAATACCTAGGTGTCTGGTTAGACTGTAAACTCTCCTTCCAGACTCACATCAATCATCTCCAATCCAAAGTGAAATCTAGAATTGGCTTCCTATTTCGCAACAAAGCATCCTTCACTCATGCTGCCAAACATACCCTGGTAAAACTGACCATCCTACCAATCCTCGACTTCGGCGATGTCATTTACAAAATAGCCTCCAATACCCTACTCAACAAGCTGGATGCAGTCTATCACAGTGCCATCCGTTTTGTCACCAAAGCCCCATATACAACCCACCACTGCGAGCTGTATGCTCTCGTTGGCTGGCCTTCACTTCATAATCGTCGCCAAACACATTGGCTCCAGGTCATCTACAAGACCCTGCTGGGTAAAGTCCCCCCTTATCTCCGCTCACTGGTCACCATAGCAGCACCCACCTGTAGCAGGTATATCTCTCTGGTCACCCCCAAAGCCAATTCCTCCTTTGGCCGTCTCTCCTTCCAGTTCTCTGCTGCCAATGACTGGAACGAACTACAAAAATCTCTAAAAATGGAAACACTTATCTCCCTCACTAGCTTTAAGCACCAGCTGTCAGAGCAGCTCACAGATCTCTGCACCTGTACATAGCCCATCGTTAATTGAGCCCAAACTACTACCTCTTCCCTTACTGTATTTATTTATTTTATTTATTTTGCTCCTTTGCACCATATTATTTATATTTTAACTTTTAACTTTCTTCAAACTACAAATCTACCATTCCAGTGTTTTTCTTGCCATACTTTATTTACTTTGCCACCATGGCATTTTTTTTGCCTTTACCTCCCGTATCTCACATCATTTGCTCACATTGTATATAGTCTTATTTTTTCTTCTGCATCATTGATTGTCTGTTGTTTTACTCCATGTGTAACTCTGTGTTTTTGTATGTTGTCGAACTGCTTTGCTTTATCTTGGCCAGGTCACAATTGTAAATGAGAACTTGTTCTCAACTTGCCTACCTGGTTAAATAAAGGTGAAATAAAAAAAATAAAAAATAGTGGTAGACATGTCTGTATGTAGTGTTATGATATGAGGGTAGGTTAGTGGTAGACATGTCTATATGTAGTATTATGATATGAGGGTAGGTTAGTGGTAGACATGTCTGTATGTAGTGTTATGATATGAGGGTAGGTTGATGTTAGACATGTCTGTATGTAGTGTTATGATATGTGGGTAGGTTGATGTTAGACATGTCTGTATGTAGTGTTATGATATGAGGGTGTAGGTTACTGTTAGACATGTCTGTATGTAGTGTTATGATATGAGGGTAGGTTAGTGGGAGACATGTCTGTATGTAGTGTTATGATATGAGGGTAGGTTAGTGTTATGATATGAGGGTAGGTTAGTGGTAGACATGTCTGTATGTAGTGTTAAGATATGAGGGTAGGTTAGTGGTAGACATGTCTGTATGTAGTGTTATGATATGAGGGTAGGTTAGTGGTAGCAATGTCAATGTATGTAGTGTTCTGATATGAGGGGTCGGTTGGTGTTGGACATGTCTGTATGTAGTGTTATGATATATGAGGGTAGTTTAGTGGTAGACATGTCTATATGTAGTGTTATGATATGAGGGTAGGTTAGTGGTAGAATGTCTGTATGTAGTGTTATGATATGAGGGGTAGGTAGTGGTAGACATGTCTGTATGACGTGTTATGATATGAGGTAGGTTAGTGGTAGACATGTCTGTACTGTAGTTGTCATGATTATGAGGGTAGGTTAGTGGTAGACATGTCTGTAGTTAGTGTTATAGATATGAGTGAGGTTTAGGTTAGTGCGTAGACATGTCTGTATGTAGTGTTATGATCTGAGGGCTAGGTTTTTATTGTGTAGACATGTCTGTATGTAGTGGTATGATATGAGGGTAGGTTAGTGTTATGTCATATGAGGGGTCAAGTTTAGTGTTTAGACATGTCTGTATGTAGTGTTATGATTATGAGGGGTATGGTTAGGTGGTAGACATGTCTGTATGTAGTGTTATGATCTATGAGGGGTAGGTTAGTGGTAGACATGTCTGTATGTAGTGTTATGATATGAGGGTAGGTTAGTGTTATGATATGAGGGTAGGTTAGTGGTAGACATGTCTGTATGTAGTGTTATGATATGAGGGTAGGTTAGTGGTAGACATGTCTGTATGTAGTGTAATGATATGAGGGTAGGTTAGTGGTAGACATGTCTGTATGTAGTGTTATGATATGAGGGTAGGTTAGTGTTATGATATGAGGGTAGGTTAGTGTTAGACATGTCTGTATGTAGTGTTATGATATGAGGGGTAGGTTAGTGGTATGATATGTCTGTATGTAGTGTTATGATATGAGGGTAGGTTAGTGTTATGATATGAGGGTAGGTTAGTGTTAGACATGTCTGTATATGGTGTTATGATATGAGGGGCTAGGTTAGTGGTAGACATGTCTGTATGTAGTGTTATGATATGAGGGTAGGTTAGTGTTAGACATGTCTGTATGTAGTGTTATGATATGAGGGTAGGTTAGTGGTTAGGAACATGTCTGTATGTAGTATTATGATATGAGGGTAGGTTAGTGGTAGACATGTCTGTATGTAGTGTTATGATATGAGGGTAGGTTAGTGGTAGACATATGTCTGTATATAGTGTTATGATATGAGGGTGTAGGTTAGTGGTTAGACATGTCTGTATGTAGTGTTATGATATGAGGGTAGGTTAGTGTTATGATATGAGGGTATGTTAGTGTTATGATATGAGGGGTAGGTTAGTAGTGTTATGAGATGAGGGTAGGTTAGTGGTAGACATGTCTGTATGTTAGTGTGTTATGATATGAGGGTATGGTTAGTGGTAGACATGTCTGTATGTAGTGTTATGTATGTGGGTAGGTTAATGTTAGACATGTCTGTATGTAGTGTTAATGAGATGAGGGTAGGTTACTGTTAGACATGTCTGTATGTAGTGTTATGATATGAGGGTAGGTTAGTGGTAGACATGTCTGTATGTAGTGTTATGATATGAGGGTAGGTTAGTGTTATGATATGAGGGTAGGTTAGTGGTAGACATGTCTGTATGTAGTGTTATGATATGAGGGTAGGTTAGTGGTAGACATGTCTATATGTAGTGTATGATATGAGGGTAGGTTAGTGGTAGCCATGTCTGTATGTAGTGTTATGATATGAGGGGTAGGTTGGTGTTGGACATGTCTGTATGTAGTGTTATGATATGAGGTAGGTTAGTGGTAGACATGTCTGTTGTAGTGTTATGATATGAGGGTAGGTTAGTGTTATGATATGAGGGGTAAGTTAGTGGTAGACATGTCTGTATGTAGTGTTATGATATGAGGGTAGGTTAGTGGTAGACATGTCTGTATGTAGTGTTATGATATGAGGGGTAAGTTAGTGTTAGACCATGTCTGTCGTAGTATGTTATGATATGAGGGTAGGTTAGTGTTATGATATGAGGGTAGGTTAGTGGTAGACATGTCTGTATGTAGTGTTATGATATGAGGGTAGGTTAGTGGTAGACATGTCTGTATGTAGTGTAATGATATGAGGGTAGGTTAACTGGTAGACATGTCTGTATGTAGTGTTATGATATGAGGGTAGGTTAGTGTTATGATATGAGGGTAGGTTAGTGTTAGACATGTCTGTATGTAGTGTTATGATATGAGGGGTAGGTTAGTGGTAGACATGTCTGTATGTAGTGTTATGATATGAGGGTAGGTTAGTGTTATGATATGAGGGTAGGGTTAGTGTTAGACATGTCTGTATGGTGTTTTATTATGAGGGGTAGGTTAGTGGTAGACATGTCTGTATGTAGTGTTATGATATGAGGGTAGGTTAGTGTTAGACATGTCTGTATGTAGTGTTATGATATGAGGGGAGGTTAGTGTTGGACATGTCTGTTAGTAGTGTTATGATATGAGTGGTAGGTTGTGGTAGACATGTCTGTATGTAGTGTTATGATCTGAGGGTAGGTTAGTGGTAGACATGTCTGTATGTAGTGTTATGATATGAGGGTAGGTTAGTGTTAGACATGTCTATGTAGTGTTATGGTATGAGGGTAGGTTAGTGTTAGACATGTCTGTATGTAGTGTTATGATATGAGGGTAGGTTAGTGGTTAACATGTCCGTATGTAGTGTTATGATATGAGGGTAGGTTAGTGGTAGACATGTCTGTGTGGTAGTGTGTATATGAGGGTAGGTTAGTGGTAGACATGTCTGCATGTAGTGTTTGATATTAGGGTAGGTTAGTGGTAACATGTCTGTATGTAGTGTTATGATATGAGGGTAGGTTAGTGTTAGACATGTCTGTATGTAGTGTTATGATATGAGGGGTAAGTAGTTGTAGACATGTCTGTATGTAGTGTTATGATATGAGGGTAGGTTATGGTAGACATGTCTGTATGTAGTGTTATGATATGAGGGTAGTTAGTGGTAGACATGTCTGTAGTAGTGTTATGATATGAGGTAGGTTATGTAGACATGTCTGTATGTAGTGTTATGATATGAGGGTAGTTAGTGGTAGACATGTCTCTATGTAGTGTTTGTTTGAGGGTAGGTTAGTGGTAGACATGTCTGTAGTAGTGTTATGATATGAGGGGTAGTTGGTGTTATGATATGAGGGTAGGTAGTGTTATGATATGAGGGGTAAGTTAGTGGTAGACATGTCTGTATAGTTTATGATTTGAGGGTAGGTTAGTGTTATGTATGAGGGTAGGTTAGTGGTAGACATGTCTGTATGTGTGTTATGATATGAGGGGTAGGTTAGTGGTAGACATGTCTGTATGTAGTTATGATATGATAGGGTAGGTTAGTGTTAGACATGTCTGTATAGTGTATGATATGAGGGTAGGTTAGTGTTATGATATGAGGGTAGGTTAGGGTAGACATGTCTGTATGTAGTGTTATGATATGAGGGTAGGTTAGTGGTAGACATGTCTGTATGTAGTGTTATGATATGAGGGTAGGTTAGTGGTAGACATGTCTGTATGTAGTGTTATGATAGAGGGTAGGTTAGTGTTATGATATGAGGGTAGGTTAGTGTTACTGTCTGTATGTAGTGTTATGATATGAGGGGTAGGTTAGTGGTAGACATGTCTGTATGTAGTGTTATGATATGAGGGTAGGTTAGTGTTATGATATGAGGGTAGGTTAGTGTTAGACATGTCTGTATATGGTGTTATGATATGAGGGGTAGGTTAGTGGTAGACATGTCTGTATGTAGTGTTATGATATGAGGGTAGGTTAGTGTTAGACATGTCTGTATGTAGTGTTATGATATGAGGGTAGGTTAGTGTTGGACATGTCTGTATGTAGTGTTATGATATGAGGGTAGGTTAGTGGTTAGACATGTCTGTATGTAGTGTTATGATATGAGGGTAGGTTAGTGGTAGACATGTCTGTATGTAGTGTTTGATATGAGGGTAGGTTAGTGTTAGACATGTCTGTATGTAGTGTTATGGTATGAGGGTAGGTTAGTGTTAGACATGTCTGTATGTAGTGTTATGATATGAGGGTAGGTTAGTGGTTAACATGTCCGTATGTGT